>NC_091329.1:3412203-3534703 GCF_038502225.1 Cherax quadricarinatus
ACTTCTTTCAAACATTCGCTTCTTTCAAACTCATCCGCTTCTTTCAAACACATCCACTTCTTTCAAACTCATCCACTTCTTTCAAACATTCGCTTCTTTCAAACTCATCCGCTTCTTTCAAACACATCCGCTTCTTTCAAACACATCGACTTCTTTCAAACTCATCCACTTCTTTCAAACACATCCACTTCTTTCAAACACATCCACTTCTTTCAAACACATCCACTTCTTTCAAACACATCCACTTCTTTCAAACACATCCACTTCTTTCAAACACATCCACTTCTTTCAAACACATCCACTTCTTTCAAACACATCCACTTCTTTCAAACACATCCACTTCTTTCAAACACATCCACTTCTTTCAAACACATCCACTTCTTTGAAACACATCCGCTTCTTTCAAACACATCCACTTCTTTCAAACACATCCGCTTCTTTCAAATACATCCACTTCTTTCAAACACATCCACTTCTTTCAAACACATCCACTTCTTTCAAACACATCCACTTCTTTCAAACACATCCACTTCTTTCAAACACATCCACTTCTTTCAAACACATCCACTTCTTTCAAACACATCCACTTCTTTCAAACACATCCACTTCTTTCAAACACATCCGCTTCTTTCAAACACATCCGCTTCTTTCAAACACATCCACTTCTTTCAAACACATCCGCTTCTTTCAAACACATCCACTTCTTTCAAACACATCCACTTCTTTCAAACACATCCACTTCTTTCAAACACATCCACTTCTTTGAAACACATCCGCTTCTTTCAAACACATCCACTTCTTTCAAACACATCCGCTTCTTTCAAATACATCCACTTCTTTCAAACACATCCACTTCTTTCAAACACATCCACTTCTTTCAAACACATCCGCTTATATCAAACACATCCGCTTCTTTCAAACACATCCACTTCTTTCAAACACATCCGCTTCTTTCAAACACATCCACTTCTTTCAAACACATCCGCTTCTTTCAAATACATCCACTTCTTTCAAACACATCCACTTCTTTCAAACACATCCACTTCTTTCAAACACATCCACTTCTTTCAAACACATCCACTTCTTTCAAACACATCCACTTCTTTCAAACACATCCACTTCTTTCAAACACATCCGCTTCTTTCAAACACATCCGCTTCTTTCAAACACATCCACTTCTTTCAAACACATCCGCTTCTTTCAAACACATCCACTTCTTTCAAACACATCCACTTCTTTCAAACACATCCACTTCTTTCAAACACATCCACTTCTTTGAAACACATCCGCTTCTTTCAAACACATCCACTTCTTTCAAACACATCCGCTTCTTTCAAATACATCCACTTCTTTCAAACACATCCACTTCTTTCAAACACATCCACTTCTTTCAAACACATCCGCTTATTTCAAACACATCCGCTTCTTTCAAACACATCCACTTCTTTCAAACACATCCACTTCTTTCAAACACATCCGCTTCTTTCAAATACATCCACTTCTTTCAAACACATCCACTTCTTTCAAACACATCCACTTCTTTCAAACACATCCGCTTATTTCAAACACATCCGCTTCTTTCAAACACATCCACTTCTTTCAAACACATCCGCTTATTTCAAACACATCCGCTTCTTTCAAACACATCCACTTCTTTCAAACACATCCGCTTATTTCAAACACATCCGCTTCTTTCAAACACATCCGCTTCTTTCAAACACATCCGCTTCTTTCAAACACATCCACTTCTTTCAAACACATCCACTTCTTTCAAACACATCCGCTTATTTCAAACACATCCGCTTATTTCAGCCTGTGCTCCTCACAACCCTTTCAACCATCGATAACATTTGTGCATAGTTGATCAGGTGTGTTGCGGGCAGGTGTTGCGGGCAGGTGTTGCGGGCAGGTGTTGCAGACAGGTGTTTCAGGCAGATGTTGCAGGCAGGTGTTGTAGGCAGGTGTTGCAGACAGGTGTTATAAGGCAAGTGTTGCAGCTCTTACCACACTTCTGACAGAATATTCAATGATTTTTGAGGTCAATGAAAGCAGTATTTATACCCCCGAGTGTACAACACAGTGGTATACCTGGCGATATACCTGTGATATACCTAGTGATATACCTGGTGGCATACCTGGTGATATACCTGGTGATATACCTGGTGACATACCTGGTGATATACCTGGTGATATGCCTGGCGATATACCTGTGATATACCTGGTGGCATACCTGGTGATATACCTGGCGATATACCTGTGATATACCTAGTGACATACCTGGTGGCATACCTGGTGATATACCTGGTGATATACCTGGTGACATACCTGGTAATATACCTGGTGATATGCCTGGCGATATACCTGTGACATACCTGGTGGCATACCTGGTGATATACCTGGTGGTATACCTGTTGATATACCTGGTGGTATACCTGGTGGTATACCTGGCGATATACCTGTGATATACCTAGTGATATACCTGGTGGCATACCTGGTGATATACCTGGTGACATACCTGGTGGTATACCTGGTGGTATACCTGTTGATATACCTGGTGACATACCTGGTAATATACCTGGTGATATGCCTGGCGATATACCTGTGACATACCTGGTGGTATACCTGGCGATATACCTGGTGATATACCTGGTGACATACCTGGTAATATACCTGGTGATATGCCTGGCGATATACCTGTGACATACCTGGTAATATACCTGGCGATATACCTGTGATATACCTAGTGATATACCTGGTGGCATACCTGGTGATATACCTGGTGACATACCTGGTGGTATACCTGGTGGTATACCTGTTGATATACCTGGTGATATAACTGGTGGTATACCTAATGGTATACCTGGTGGCATACCTGGTGATATACCTGGTGGTATACCTAATGGTATACCTGGTGGTATACCTGGTGATATACCTGGTGGTATACCTGGTGATATACCTGGTGATATACCTGGTGATATACCTGGTGGTATACCTGGTGATATACCTGGTGATATACCTGGTGGTATACCTGGTGATATACCTGGTGATATACCTGGTGGTATACCTAATGGTATACCTGGTGGTATACCTGGTGATATACCTGGTGGTATACCTGGTGATATACCTGGTGATATACCTGGTGATATACCTGGTGACATACCTGGTGATATAACTGGTGATATACCTGGCGATATACCTGTGATATACCTAGTGATATACCTGGTGACATACCTGGTGATATACCTGGTGACATACCTGGTGATATACCTGTGATATACCTGGTGGCATACCTGGTGATATACCTGGTGGTATACCTGGTGGTATACCTGTTGATATACCTGGTGGTATACCTAATGGTATACCTGGTGATATACCTGGTAGTATACCTGGTGATATACCTGGTGGTATACCTGGTGATATACCTGGTGATATACCTGGTGATATACCTGGTGATATACCTGGTGATATACCTGGTAGTATACCTGGTGATATACCTGGTGGTATACCTGGTGATATACCTGGTGATATACCTGGTGATATACCTGGTGGTATACCTGGTGGTATACCTGGTGATATACCTAGTGATATACCTGGTAGTATACCTGGTGGTATACCTGGTGGTATACCTGGTGGTATACCTGGTAGTATACCTGGTGGTATACCTGGTGGTATACCTGGTAATATACCTGGTGATATACCTGGTGGTATACCTGGTGATATACCTAGTGATATACCTGGTAGTATACCTGGTGGTATACCTGGTGTTATACCTGGTGGTATACCTGGTGGTATACCTGGTGGTATACCTGGTGATATACCTAGTGATATACCTGGTAGTATACCTGGTGATATACCTGGTGGTATACCTGGTGATATACCTGGTGATATACCTGGTGATATACCTGGTGGTATACCTGGTGGTATACCTGGTGATATACCTAGTGATATACCTGGTAGTATACCTGGTGGTATACCTGGTGGTATACCTGGTGGTATACCTGGTAGTATACCTGGTGGTATACCTGGTGGTATACCTGGTGGTATACCTGGTGATATACCTGGTGATATACCTGGTGGTATTCCTGGTGATATACCTAGTGATATACCTGGTAGTATACCTGGTGGTATACCTGGTGGTATACCTGGTGATATACCTGGTGACATACCTGGTGATATACCTGGTGACATACCTGGTGATATACCTGTGATATACCTGGTGGCATACCTGGTGATATACCTGGTGGTATACCTGGTGGTATACCTGTTGATATACCTGGTGGTATACCTAATGGTATACCTGGTGATATACCTGGTAGTATACCTGGTGATATACCTGGTGGTATACCTGGTGATATACCTGGTGGTATACCTGGTGATATACCTGGTGGTATACCTGGTGATATACCTAGTGATATACCTGGTGGTATACCTGGTGGTATACCTGGTGGTATACCTGGTGATATACTTTACACGCGTCCTTCTTCCTTCTTCCCTTCATCTTCAAAGTTCACAGCCACTGCTTCCTCCAGTCTTTACTTATCTTCTTATTCCTCCTCCTCTTCCTCCAGTCTTCATAACACTCCACTTGGTGTTATTAAAGTTATCTCCTCCACTTCCTCTCACACCCGTGACTCTACATCATCTTCCAACATGCATACGTACGACTCTATGTTGTAACCTGTGTGAGAAACAGTGAGGGTCACAGCACTGCTTCATGTGTAACCCCATAGATACTAGTTGTCAAAGGCACTTGTCGATAGACACTTGGTCTGTTTGTGTACTCACCTAATTGTGGTTGCAGAGGTCGATACTCAGCTCCTGGTTCCGCCTCTTCACTGATCGCTACTAGGTCCTCTCTCTGCTTCCTGAGCTTTGTCATACCTCGTCTTAAAGCTATGTATGGTTCCTGCCTTCACTACATCACTTGCTAGGCTATTCCACTTCCTGACGACTCTATGACTGAAGAAATACTTCCTAACATCCCTCTGACTCGTCTGAGTCTTCAGCTTCCAATTGTGACCCGTTGTTTCTGTGTCCCCTCACTGGAACAACCTGTCTCTGTCTACCTTATCTATTCCACGCAGTATTTTGTATGTCGTTATCATGTCTCCCCTGACCCTCCTGTCCTCCAATGTCGTCAGTCCGATGTCCCCTAACCTTTCTTCGTAGGACATACCCCTGAGCTCCGGAACTAGCCTTGTTGCAAACCTTTGCACTTTCTCTAATTTCTTGACGTGCTTGATCAGGTGTGGGTTCCAAACTGGTGCTGCATACTCCAGTATGGGCCTGATGTACACAGTGTACAGTGTCTTGAACGATTCCTTACTAAGGTATCGAAACGCTAATCTCAGGTTTGCTAGGCGCCCATATGCTGCAGCAGTTATCTGGTTGATGTGTGCCTCCGGAGACATGCTCAGTGTTATGGTCACTCCAAGGTCTTTCTCCTTGAGCGAGGTTTGCAGTCTTTGGCCACCTAGTCTATACTCTGCCTGCGGTCTTCTTTGCCCTTCTCCGATCTTCATGACTTTGGATTTGGCAGGGTTGAATTCAAGAAGCCAGTTGCTGGACCACGTGTCCAGTCTGTCCAGGTATCTTTGAAGTCCTGCCTGATCCTCATCTGATTTAATTCTCCTCATTAACGTCACATCATCTGCGAACAGGGACACCTTTGAGTCTATCCCTTCCATCATGTCATTCACATATACCAAAAATAGCACTGGTCCTAGGACCGACCCCTGTGGGACCCCACTCGTCACAGGTGCCCACTGTAATACCTAATCCCGTACCATGACTCGTTGTTGCCTCCCTGTCAGGTATTCTCTGATCCATTGCAGTGCCCTTCCTGTTATACGCGCCTGATCCTCTAGTTTCTGCACTAATCTCTTGTGAGGAACTGTGTCGAAGGCCTTCCTGCAGTCCAAGAAAATGCAATCAACCCACCCCTCTCTCTCGTGTCTTACTTCTGTAACTTTGTCATAAAACTCCAGAAGGTTTGTGACACAGGATTTGCCTTCCATGAATCCGTGTGTGTGTGTGTGTGTGTGTGTGTGTGTGTGTGTGTGTGTGTGTGTGTGTGTGTGTGTGTATGTGTGTACTCACCTATTTGTACTCACCTATTTGTGGTTGCAGGGGTCGAGTCCTAGCTCCTGGCCCCGCCTCTTCACCGGTTGCTACTAGACCCTCTCTCTCCCCGCTCCATGAGCTTTATCAAACCTTGTCTTAAAACTGTGTATGGTTCCTGCCTCCTGTGTGTGTGTGTGTGTGTGTTTTTGTGTGTACTCACCTTATATATATACTGTAATCACCTATTTGTGGTTTCAGGAGTCGAGTCATAGCTCCTGGCCCCGCCTCTTCACTGATTGCTCCTGTGTGTGTGTGTGTGTGTGTGTGTGTGTGTGTGTGTGTGTGTGTGTGTGTACTCACCTACTTGTGGTTGCAGGGGTCGATTCATAGCTCCTGGCCCCGCCTCTTCGCTGGTCGCTACTAGGTCCACTCTCTCCCTGCTCCATGAGCTTTATCGTATCTCTTCTTAAAGCTGTGTATGGATCCTGCCTCCACTACATCACTCTCCAGATTGTTCCACTTCCTGACAACTCTGTGACTGAAGAAATACTTCCTAACATCCTTGTTGGTGATCTTAGTCTTCAACGTCCATTTGTGACCCCTTGTTGCTGTGTCACATCTTTGAGACATCCTGTCCCTGTCCACTTTGTCGATTCCCCTCAGTATTTTATATGTTGTTATCATGTTTTCCCTGTCGCTCCTGTCCTCCAGTGTCATCAGGTTGATTTTCCTTAACCTTTCCTCGTAAGACATACCCCTTAACTCCGGGACTAGTCTCGTTGCAAACCTCTGCACTTTCTCTAATTTCTTATCGTGCTTGGCCAGGCGTGGGTTCCATACTGGTGATGCATACTCCAATATAGACCTGATGCACACGGTGTACAGAGTCTTGAACGACTCCTTCCTGAGATGTCGGATTGCTATTCTTAGGCTTGCTAGGCGCCCATATGCTGCAGCAGTTATTTGGTTTATGTACGCCTCAGGAGATGTGTTCGGTGTTATACCCACCCCAAGATCCTTTTCGTTGAGTGAGGTTTGTAGACTTTGCCCAACTAATTTGTGTGTGTATACGTGAGCATGATTTGGGCACTATATCAAGTGGGGGGAAGGCAAGGCTAGGTAAGGGAGGGAGGGAGGAGAAGGAAGAGAGGGAGGGAGAAGGAAGGGACGAAGAAGGAAGGGAGGGAGGAGAAGGAAGGGAGGGAGGAGAAGGAAGGAAGGGAGGGAGGGAGGGAGGAAGGGAGTGAGAGGAGAGGGAGGGAGGAAGGGAGGGAGGAAGGGAGGGAGGAAGGGAGGGAATGAGAGGAGAGGGAGGGAGGGGTGGAGGGTTAATTGAGGGCTAGGTAAGGGAAGAGGGGGAGATGGATGATGTTGATTGTTGCAGCTTTCATGTTGCATACCGGCAGTGAGACGGTATCTTAGTGTGTCATTGTGTCAGTGAGAGAGAGAGAGAGAGAGAGAGAGAGAGAGAGAGAGAGAGAGAGAGAGAGAGAGAGAGAGAGAGAGAGAGAGAGAGAGAGAGAGAGAGAGAGAGAGAGAGAGAGAGAGAGAGATCATACATACCCAGGATGACTCGAGTATGGAACACATTCGTACAGCATAATGATGTCAACGAGATAAAGTCAGTTGATCAAATGAAAATGCTGGCCCACAGATGGCTCCAACTTCATCCTGTTCCCTACTTGTATGTCTCTTAACAATAAAAATGCTTTCAAATGAGCTGATGTAGGTAACAGCTCTTAGCTTGTCAATAAAGTTAGGAATCCTTAACCTGTAAATAGCTTGTCAATAAAGCTAGGGATCCTTAACCTTGTCAAACCCTGTGTAAAAAAGAAAAAAAAAGAGAGAGAGAGAGAGAGAGAGAGAGAGAGAGAGAGAGAGAGAGAGAGAGAGAGAGAGAGAGAGAGAGAGAGAGAGAGAGAGAGACAGAGAGAGAGACAGAGACAGAGACAGAGACAGAGAGACAGACAGACAGAGACAGGGATACTCATCCTGGAAGTGTCCACTCCCTCTTTCCTTTGTAACCTCGTTTTCCCCTCACTCCTGTCTTCTTAATGTCATTACCACAATAAACAGTTTTATAACTTATACAAATATGCGTCAACAAGGTTCACAACTAAATCCCCCGGGTGCAACCCCGGGGCTCACACACAACAGCACAACTCCAGTATTCAGATGATGATGATAACAGTGAACGCTACACTGTATACTGGGTATATCATAACATAAACGGTATGTACAATACGGACAGACAGGTAAGGTTATTTTCAACGAGGAATTGTTTCGTGTCTGGGCTGTAGCCGTCATCAGTCGAGTTGACTACGTTTCGCCCACACAGTGGGTTTTATCAAGTCACAAACAGATCTGTTTGTGACTTGATAAAGCCCACTGTGTGAGCGAAACGTAGCCAATAAAGCATCAGATTATACTGGTTATGTGTTTATATTACCATTGTGTCGGTATTTTATACAATTTCTTTCCATGAGTCGAGTTACTGTAGTACAGAGGAAGCAATGTTACCAAGATACACTATACCAAGTTCGGTGTTATCTTCTCAAATATTGATTGACCACTGGAATGTACTGAAAGATGACGTAGCAGGTGTAGTAAGTTATGTGAAGAACAGAGTACTGAAGAACAAAGTACTGAAGAACAGAGTACTGACGAACAGAGTACTGAAGAACAGAGTACTGAAGAGCAGCAATGACGAACAGAGTACTGAAGAACAGAGTACTGAAGAACAGAGTACTGACGAACAGAGTACTGAAGAACAAAGTACTGAAGAGCAGTAATGACGAACACAGTACTGAAGAACAGAGTAAGGAAGAACAGTCCTGAAGAACAAAGTACTGAAGAGCAGTAATGAAGAACAGAGTACTGACGAACAGAGTACTGACGAACAGAGTACTGAAGAACAGAGTACTGAAGAACAGAGTACTGAAGAGCAAAGTACAGAAGAGCAGTAATGAAGAACAGAGTACTGAAGAACAGAGTACTGAAGAACAGAGTACTGAAGAACAGAGTACTGAAGAACAGAGTACTGAAGAACAGAGTACTGAAGAACAGAGTACTGAAGAGCAAAGTACAGAAGAGCAGTAATGAAGAACAGAGTACTGAAGAACAAAGTACTGAAGAGCAGTAATGAAGAACAGAGTACTGACGAACAGAGTACTGAAGAACAGAGTACTGAAGAACAGAGTACTGAAGAACAGAGTACTGAAGAACAGAGTACTGAAGAACAGAGTACTGAAGAAAAGAGTATTGAAGAACAGAGTACTGAAGAACAGTACTGAAGAACAGAGTACTGAAGAACAGAGTACTGAAGAGCAAAGTACAGAAGAACAAAGTACTGAAGAACAGAGTACTGAAGAACAAAGTACTGAAGAACAAAGTGCTGAAGAGCAAAGTACAGAAGAGCAGTAATGAAGAACAGAGTACTGACGAACAGAGTACTGAAGAACAGAGTACTGAAGAACAAAGTACTGAAGAACAGTACTGAAGAACAGAGTACTGACGAACAGAGTACTGACGAACAGAGTACTGAAGAACAGAGTGCTGAAGAAAAGAGTATTGAAGAACAGAGTACTGAAGAAAAGAGTATTGAAGAACAGAGTACTGAAGAACAGAGTGCTGAAGAACAGTACTGAAGAACAGAGTACTGAAGAACAAAGTACTGAAGAATAAAGTACTGAAGCACAGAGTACTGAAGAAAAGAGTACTGAAGAACAAAGTGCTGAAGAGCAAAGTACAGAAGAGCAGTAATGAAGAACAGAGTACTGAAGAACAGAGTACTGAAGAACAGAGTACTGAAGAAAAGAGTACTGAAGAACAAAGTACTGAAGAACAGAGTACTGAAGAACAGAGTACTGAAGAACAGAGTACTGAAGAGAAAAGTACAGAAGAACAAAGTACTGAAGAACAGAGTACTGAAGAACAGAGTACTGAAGAACAGAGTACTGAAGAACAGAGTACTGAAGAACAGTACTGAAGAACAGAGTACTGAAGAACAGAGTACTGAAGAGCAAAGTACAGAAGAACAAAGTACTGAAGAACAGAGTACTGAAGAACAGAGTACTGAAGAGCAAAGTACAGAAGAACAAAGTACTGAAGAACAGAGTACTGAAGAACAGAGTACTGAAGAGCAAAGTACAGAAGAACAAAGTACTGAAGAACAGAGTACTGAAGAAAAGAGTATTGAAGAACAGAGTACTGACGAACAGAGTACTGAAGAACAGAGTACTGAAGAAAAGAGTATTGAAGAACAGAGTACTGAAGAACAGAGTACTGAAGAACAGAGTACTGAAGAACAGAGTACTGAAGAAAAGAGTATTGAAGAACAGAGTACTGAAGAACAGAGTACTGAGGAACAGAGTACTGAGGAACAGAGTACTGAAGAACAGAGTACTGAAGAACAGAGTACTGAAGAAAAGAGTACTGAAGAACAGAGTACTGAGGAACAGAGTACTGAAGAACAGAGTACTGAAGAACAGAGTACTGAAGAACAGAGTACTGAAGAACAGAGTACTGAAGAGCAAAGTACAGAAGAACAAAGTACTGAAGAACAGAGTACTGAAGAAAAGAGTATTGAAGAACAGAGTACTGACGAACAGAGTACTGAAGAACAGAGTACTGAAGAAAAGAGTATTGAAGAACAGAGTACTGAAGAACAGAGTACTGAAGAACAGAGTACTGAAGAACAGAGTACTGAAGAAAAGAGTATTGAAGAACAGAGTACTGAAGAACAGAGTACTGAGGAACAGAGTACTGAGGAACAGAGTACTGAAGAACAGAGTACTGAAGAACAGAGTACTGAAGAAAAGAGTACTGAAGAACAGAGTACTGAGGAACAGAGTACTGAAGAACAGAGTACTGAAGAACAGAGTACTGAAGAACAGAGTACTGAAGAACAGAGTACTGAAGAAAAGAGTATTGAAGAACAGAGTACTGAAGAACAGAGTACTGAGGAACAGAGTACTGAAGAACAGTACTGAAGAACAGAGTACTGAAGAACAGAGTACTGAAGAGCAAAGTACAGAAGAACAAAGTACTGAAGAACAGAGTACTGAAGAACAGAACACTGAAAAACAGAGTATTGAAGAACAGAATATTTAAGAACAGAGTATTGAAGAACAAAGTACTAAAGAACAGAGACGCTACAAGCATAACACTGCTAATGTAACACACACACACACACACACACACACACACACACACACACACACACACACACACACACACACACACACACACACACACACACAAACACACAAACACACAACACACACACAAGGGGACACAGTTGGAAGTTGAAGACACAGATGAATCACAGGGATGTTAGGAAGTATTTCTTCAGCCACATAGTCAGTAAGTGGAATAGTTTGGGAAGCGATGTAGTGGAGGCAGGATCCATACATAGCTTTAAGCAGAGGTATGATAAAGCTCACGGTTCAGGAAGTGACCTAGTAGCGATCAGTGAAAAGGTGGGGCGAGGAGCTCGGACTCGACCCCTGCAACATCAACTAGGTGAGTACAACTAGGTGAGTACACACACACACACACACACACACACACACACACACACACACACACACACACACACACACACACACACACACACACACACACACACAAACATTCACACACAGACACAAAGATCTTGGGGTGACCATAACACCGAGCGTCACCGGAGGCACACATCAACCAAATAACTGCTGCAGCATACGGGCGCCTGGCAAACCTGAGAATAGCATTCCGATACCTTAATAAGGAATCGTTCAAAACACTGTACACTGTGTATGTTAGGCCCATACTGGAGTATGCAGCACCAGTCTGGAACCCACACCTGGTCAAGCACGTCAAAAAGTTAGAGAAAGTACAAAGGTTTGCAACAAGGCTAGTCCCAGAGCTCAGGGAAATGTCGTACGAGGAAAGGTTGAAGGAAATTGGACTGACGACACTGGAGGACAGAAGGGTCAGGGGAGACATGATAACGACATACAAGGTACTGCGGGGAATAGACAAGGTGGACAGAGATAGGATGTTCCAGAGAGGGGACACAGAAACAAGGGGTCACAACTGGAAGCTGAAGATTCAGACGAGTCAGAGGGATGTTAGGAAGTATTTCTTCAGTCATAGAGTCGTCAGGAAGTGGAAGAGCCTAGCAAGTGAAGTAGTGGAGGCAGGAGCCATACATAGTTTTAAGAAGAGGTATGACAAAGCTCAGGAAGCAGAGAGGGAGAGGACCTAGTAGCGATCAGTGAAGAGGCGGGGCCAGGAGCTGAGTCTCGACCCCTGCAACCACAATTAGGTGAGTACACACATACACACACGTTCTGTGCTTTGCAATAAAAATAACTCAAATGTTCTCTGAGGTGACAACACAAACTGTGGTTGAGTGTGTACTCACCTAATTCTACTCACCTAATTGCGGTTGCAGGTGTCGAGACTCAGCTCCTGGCCCCGCCTCTTCACTAAACTTTACTAGGTCCTTTCTCTCCCTCCTCCATGGGTTTTATCATACTTCGTCTTAAAGCTATGTATGGTTTCTTCCTCCACTACATCACTCGCCAGACTGTTCCACTTCCTGACAACTCTATGACTGAAGAAATACTTCCTAACATCCCTGTGACTCATCTGAGTCTTCAACTTCCAAGAGTGACCCCTTGTTTCTGTGTCCCATCTCTGGAACATCCTGTCTCTGCCCACCTTGTCTATTCCACGCAGTATTTTGCATATTGTTATCATGTCTCCCCTGACCCTCCTGTCCTCCAGTGTTGACAGGCCGATTTCCCTTAACCTTTCTTCGTGTGTGTGTATGTGCGTGAGTGTGTGTCTGGACACACACACACACACACACTCACACACACACACACACACACACACACACACACACACACAACACACACACACACACACACACACCACACACACACACACACACACCCACACCCACACACACACACACACACACACACACACACACACACACACACACACACACACACACACACTCATACACACACACACACACACACACACACACACAACCACAGGTTCAAGTCTGCAGAACACACACGAACGTTGCTAACTCTGCAACACCAACAACACAAAAAGAAATGATGACAGTGATGAAGAATTTATATATATATATATATATATATATATATATATATATATATATATATATATATATATATATATATATATATATATATATATATATATATATATATATATATATATATATGTATGTATGTATGTATGTCGTGCCGAATAGGTAAAATTGGTCAGTTAGCAAGAACACATTTAAAATTAAGTCCTCTCTTAAATTTTCTGATACGTTTAAAGATACATTTTTTCATTTATGTTAATGTAAAAATTAAAAATTTTGTACCAAAAGAGCCTTAGAAAACTTACCTGACCTTATTATAACAAACACAATTTAATTCAGCCTAATCCAACTAAATATATTTTAGATACGTTTACAATAATTTAATAACAAACAAAACACAATGAAATATATTTTTTTTCGTTAGGTTCAGAATAATGTTTGCGAAATTATTGAATACACAAATTTTCGCTTGTCTTATTCAGCAAGAAGAGCGTTGATATTTAAGCTAAAATCGCAAGTTTTACCAATTCGACCCTTAATCTTCCCTTGAAGACCCCTGCCATCTTTTCCTGAAGATCCCTCCCACCTTCCCTTCCACTAAACACCCCTCCCACCTTCCCTTCCACTGAAAATCCTCCCACCTTCCCTTCAACTGAACACCCCTCCCACCTTCCCTTTCACTAAAAACCCTCTCACCTTCCCTTCAACTGAACACCCCTCCCACTTTCCCTTCCACTGAAAATCCTCCCACCTTCCCTTCCACTGAACACCCCTCCCACCTTCCCTTCCACTGAAGACCCTCTCACCTTCCCTTCCACTGAAGATCCCTCTCACCTTCCCTTCCACTGAAGGCCCTCCCACCTTCCCTTCCACTGGAGACCCCTCCCACCTTCCCTTCCACTGAAAACCCTCCCAACTTCCCTTCCACTGAAGACCCTCCCACCTTCCCTTACATTGAAAATCCTCCCACCTTCCCTTCCACTGAACACCCCTCCCACCTTCCCTTCCACTGAAGACCCTCTCACCTTCCCTTCCACTGAAGATCCCTCCCACCTTCCCTTCCACTGAAGACCCTCCCACCTTCCCTTCCACTGGAGACCCCTCCCACCTTCCCTTCCACTGAAAACCCTCCCACCTTCCCTTCCACTGATGACAATCCCACCTTCACTTCCCCTGAAAACCCCTCTCACCTTCCCTTCCACGGAAGACCCTTCCACTTTCCTTCTACTGGAGACCCCTCCCACCTTCCCTTCCACTGAACACCCCTCCCACTTTCCCTTCCACGGAAGACCCTCCCACCTTCCCTTCCACTGAACACCCCTCCCCATTCCCTTCCACTGAAGACCCTCCCACCTTCCCTTCCACTGAAAACCCTCCCACCTTCCCTTCAACTGAAGACCTTCCCACCTTCACTTCCCCTGAAAACCCCTCCCACCTTCCCTTCCACGGAAGACCCTTCCACCTTCCTTCCACTGGAGACCCCTCCCAGCTTCCCTTCCACTGAACACCCCTCCCACCTTCCCTTCCACGGAAGACCCTCCCACCTTCCCTTCTACTGAACACCCCTCCCACCTTTCCTTCCACTGAAAACCCTCCCACATTCCCTTCCACTGAACACCCCTCCCCCTTCCCTTCCACTGAAGATCTCTCCCACCTTCCCTTCCACTGAAGACCCCTCCCACCTTACCTTCCACTGAAGACCCCTCCCACCTTCCCTTGCACTGAAGATCCCTCTCACCTTCTTTTCCACTGAAGATCCCTCCCACCTTCTCTTCCACTGAAAATTCCTCCCACCTTCCTTTCCACTGAAGACCCCACCCACCTTCCCTTCCACTGAAGATCCCTCCCACCTTGCCTTCCACTGAAAACCCCTCCCACCTTCAATTCCACTGAAGATCCCTCCCACCTTCCCTTCCAATGAAGACCCGTCTCACCTTCCCTTCCACTGAACACCCCTCCCACCTTCACTTCCACTGAAGATCCCTCCCACCTTCCCTTCCACTGAAGATCCCTCCCACTGAAGATACCTCCCACCTTCCCTTCCACTTAAGACTCTTCCACTTTTCCTTCCACTGAACACCTCTCCCACCTTCCCTTCCACTGAAGATCCCTCCCACTTTCCCTTCCACTGAAGACCCCTCCCACTGAACACCCCTCCCACCTTCACTTCCACTGAACACCCCTCCCACCTTCCCTTCCACTGAACACCGCTCCTGCCTTCCCATCCACTGAAAACCCTCCCACCTTCCCTTCCACTGGAGACCCTTCCCACCTTCCCTTCCACTGAAAACCCTCCCAACTTCCATTCCACTTAAGACCCCTCCCACCTTTCCTTCCACTGAACACCCCTCCCACCTTCCCTTCCACTGAACACCCCTCCCACCGTCCCTTCCACTGAAGATCCCTCCCACCTTCTCTTTCACTGAACACCCTTCCCACCTTCCCTTCCACTGAAGATCCCTCCCACTTTCCCTTCCACTGAACACCCTTCCCACCTTCCCCTCCACTGGAGACCCCTCCCACCTTCCCTTCCACTGAACACCCCTCCCACTTTCCCTTCCACGGAAGACCCTCCCACCTTCCCTTCCACTGAACACCCCTCCCCCTTCCCTTCCACTGAAGACCCTCCCACCTTCCCTTCCACTGAAGACCCTCTCACATTCCCTTCCACTGGAGACCCCTCCCACCTTCCCTTCCACTGAAAACCCTCCCACGTTCCCTTCAACTGAAGACCTTCCCACCTTCACTTCCCCTGAAAACCCCTCCCACCTTCCCTTCCACGGAAGACCCTTCCACCTTCCTTCCACTGGAGACCCCTCCCAGCTTCCCTTCCACTGAATACCCCCTCCCACCTTCCCTTCCACGGAACACCCTCCCACCTTCCCTTCCACGGAAGACCCTTCCACCTTCCTTCCACTGGAGACCCCTCCCAGCTTCCCTTCTACTGAACACCCCTCCCACCTTTCCTTCCACTGAAAACCCTCCCACCTTCCCTTCCACTGAAGACCCTCCCACTTTCACTTTCTCTGAAAACCCCGCCCACCTTCCCTTCCAGGTAAGACCCTTCCACCTTCCCTTCCACTGAAGATCCCTCCCACCTTCCCTTCCACTGAAGACCCTCCCACCTTCCCTTCCACTGAACACCCCTCCCCTCTTCCCTTCCACTGAAGATCCCTCCCACCTTCCCTTCCACTGAAGACCCCTCCCACCTTCCCTTCCACTGAAGACCCCTCCCACCTTCCCTTACCTGGAGGTTACCTGGAGGTTATTCCGGGGATCAACGCCCCCGCGGCCCGGTCCATGACCAGGCCTCCCGATGGATCAGGGCCTGATCAACTAGGCTGTTACTGCTGGCCGCACGCAGTCCAACGTACGAGCCACAGCCCGGCTGATCCGGCACTGACTTTAGGTATCTGTCCAGCTCTCTCTTGAAGGCAGCCAGGGGTTTATTGGCAATTCCCCTAATGCTTGATGGGAGGCTGTTGAACAGTTTTGGGCCCCGGACACTTATGGTGTTTTCTCTTAGTGTACCAATGGCGCCCCTACTTTTTATTGGGGGCATTTTGCATCGCCTGCCCAGTCTTTTACTTTCGTAGGGAGTGATTTCTGTGTGCAGATTTGGGACCATTCCTTCCAAGATTTTCCAAGTGTAGATTATGATATATCTCTCCCTCCTGCGTTCCAACGAGTACAAGTCAAGTGCTTCCAAGCGTTCCCAGTAGTTAAGGTGCTTGACAGAACTTATACGTGCAGTAAAGGATCTCTGTACACTCTCTAGATCTGCGATTTCACCTGCTTTGAATGGAGATGTTAATGTACAGCAGTATTCCAGCCTAGAGAGAACAAGTGATTTGAAAAGGATCATCATGGGCTTGGCATCTCTCGTTTTGAAAGTTCTCATTATCCATCCTATCATTTTCTTTGCACGTGCGATCGTGGCACTGTTGTGATCCTTGAAAGTGAGATCCTCAGACATTACTACTCCCAGGTCCCTTACATTATTTTTCGCTCTATTGTATGGCCGGAGTCAGTAGTATACTCTGTTCTAGTTATTATCTCCTCCAGTTTTCCATAACGGAGTAGTTGGAATTTGTCCTCATTGAACATCATATTGTTTACCGTTGCCCACTGGAAAACTTTGTTTATATCTTCTTGGAGGTTAACCGCGTCCTCAGCAGATGACAGCCTCATGCAGATCCTAGTATCATCCGCAAAGGATGATACAGTGCTGTGGTGTATATCTCTGTTTATGTCTGATATGAGGATAAGGAATAAGATGGGGGCGAGTACTGTGCCTTGTGGAACAGAGCTCTTCACTATGGCAGCTTCCGATTTAACTCTGTTGACCACTACTCTTTGTGTTCGATTTGTTAGGAAAGTTGAAGATCCATCTCCCCACTTTCCCAGTTATTCCTTTAGCACGTATTTTATGGGCTATTACGCCATGATCGCATTTGGCAAATGCTTTTGCAAAGTCTGTGTATATTACATCTGCATTCTGATTTTCTTCCAGTGCATCCAAGGCCATGTCATAGTGATCCAGTAGTTGTGAGAGGCAGGAGCGACCTGCCCTGAACCCATGTTGCCCTGGATTGTGCAGATTTTGGGAATCCAGGTGATTTGCAATCCTGCTTCTTAGCACTCTTTCAAAGATTTTTATGATGTGGGACGTCAGAGCTATTGGTCTATAGTTCTTAGCTAATGCTTTGCTGCCACCTTTATGGAATGGGGCTATATCCGTTGTTTTAAGTGACTGTGGAATTTCACCCATGTCCAAGCTCCTCCTCCATAGTGTACTTAGGGCACGCGAGAGGGGTTTCTTGCAGTTCTTAATGAAAACAGAGTTCCACGAGTCTGGGCCCGGGGCTGAGTGCATAGGCATGTTGTCAATGACTTTTTCGAAATCTATCGGAGTTAGGGTAATGTCGGAAATCTGGCATACATTTATGGAGTTTTGAGGCTCATTCATGAAGAAATCATTTGGGTCGTCGATCCTCAGACCAATTAGTGGTTCACTAAACACAGAGTCGTACTGGGATTTCAATATTTCACTCATTTCCTTCTTGTCATCTGTGTAAGTCCCATCCTGTCTGAGTAAGGGCCCGATACTAGATGTGGTATTTGCCTTGTTTTTGGCATATGAAAAGAAATATTTTGAATTTCTTTCAATTTCACTAATAGCCTTGCACTGAAGATCCCTCTCACCTTCCCTTCCACTGAAGATCCCTCCCACCTTCCCTTCCACTGAAAATTCCTCCCACCGTCCTTACCACTGAAGACCCCTCCCACCTTCCCTTCCACTGAAAACCCCTCCCACCTTCCCTTCCACTGAAGATCCCTCCCACCTTCCCTTCCACTGAAGACCCGTCTCACCTTCCCTTCCACTTAACACCCCTCCCACCTTCACTTCCACTGAAGATCCCTCCCACCTTCCCTTCCACTGAAGATCCCTCCCACCTTCCCTTCCACTGAAGATACCTCCCACCTTCCACTTAAGACCCTTCCACTTTCCCTTCCACTGAACACCTCTCCCACCTTCCCTTCCACTGAAGATCCCTCCCGCTTTCCCTTCCACTGAAGACCCCTCCCACTGAACACCCCTCCCACCTTCACTTCCACTGAACACCCCTCCCACCTTCCCTTCCACTGAAAACCCTCCCAACTTCCCTTCCACTTAAGACCCCTCCCACCTTCCCTTCCACTGAAGATCCCTCCCACCTTCCCTTCCACTGAAAACCCTCCCAACTTCCCTTCCACTTAAGACCCCTCCCACCTTTCCTTCCACTGAACACCCCTCCCACCTTCCCTTCCACTGAACACCCCTCCCACCTTCCCTTCCACTGAAGATCCCTCCCACCTTCTCTTCCACTGAACACCCCTCCCACCTTCCCTTCCACTGAAGATCCCTCCCACTTTCCCTTCCACTGAACACCCCTCCCACCTTCCCCTCCACTGAAGATCCCTCCCACCTTCCCTTCCACTGAACACCCCTGCCACCTTCCCTTTCACTGAACACCCCTCCCACTGAACACCCCTCCCACCTTCCCTTCCACTGAACACCCCTCCCACCTTCCCTTCCACTGAAGACCCCTCCCACCTTCCCTTCCACTGAAGACCCTCCCACCTTCCCTTCCACTGAAAGGTCACAATATATCTGATGTGTGGATCTTGTTTGTGAAGGAAGATCTGGCTGCGTCATCCTGCGGTTGTAAACCTCTGACGTCATCAACCCCCCCTATTCCCCACACTGCCCATTCCCCACCACCATCATCATCATCACAATGGCTCATTGGGGGTTGCCATCATGTTTCCTCCCAGAGAATGGGAGACAACATCCCTCCCATCCTCAGCTTACCATCAACATCTGGTTGATCTCCCAGTCCCACATGATGTTGTGTGTGACTCTTATGAGTTTAGCGCTTCCCCCATTAATGTTGTGCTATTGCTATTTGTCTTCTTCTTTCTCCTCTTCATTCTCCCCATCCTCTTAATCCTTATCTTCTTCCAAGAAGGGTAGAAAGAAGAGAATTTCGTAAAAATAGTAGAGAGGGAACCTAGGAGAATGAGAGAGGACCCAGGAGACAGACCTGTGCTTCCTCTCATCAATGTTATCTAAGACAACAGATGTCTCCTTCGAGTGTCATCTTCACAAGTACTAAGGTTATCCTCTGTAGTAAGTTCTAGCAAGGTCATACTTGACCTGTTTAGCAAGTTGTAGCAAGGTTATTCTTGACCTGTTCAGTAAGTTGTAGCAAGGTTATTCTTGACCTGTTCAGTAAGTTGTAGCAAGGTTATTCCTAACTTGTTTAGTAAATTCTAGCAAGGTTATTCTTGACCTGCTTAGCAAACCTTTTTTTCTTCTTTGATTAACCGTGTTTGATTACCTGTGTGTGCGTAATGACCTGTTTGTATGCTTGGCAATGTGTCTCCTCACTGCTGGTGTTGTATGCTTGACACTGCCTCCTCACTGCTGGTGTAGTATGCTTGGCAATGTGTCTCCTCACTGCTGGTGTAGTATGCTTGGCAATGTGTCTCCTCACTGCTGGTGTTGTATGCTTGACACTGTGCCTCCTCACTGCTGGTGTTGTATGCTTGACACTGTGCCTCCTCACTGCTGGTGTTGTATGCTTGGCAATGTGTCTCCTTACTGCTGGTGTTGTATGCTTGACACTGTGCCTCCTTACTGCTGGTGTTGTATGCTTGGCACTGTGCCTTCTTACTGCTGGTGTTGTATGCTTGACACTGTGCCTCCTCACTGCTGGTGTTGTATGCTTGACACTGTGCCTCCTCACTGCTGGTGTTGTATGCTTGGCAATGTGTCTCCTCACTGCTGGTGTTGTATGCTTGACACTGTGCCTCCTTACTGCTGGGGTTGTATGCTTGACACTGTGCCTCCTTACTGCTACTGTTGTATGCTTGACACTGTGCCTCCTCACTGCTGGTGTTGTATGCTTGACACTGTGCCTCCTCACTGCTGGTGTTGTATGCTTGACACTGTGCCTCCTTACTGCTGGGGTTGTATGCTTGACACTGTGCCTCCTCACTGCTGGTGTTGTATGCTTGACACTGTGCCTCCTCACTGCTGGTGTTGTATGCTTGACACTGTGCCTCCTTACTGCTGGTGTTGTATGCTTGACACTGTGCCTCCTTACTGCTGGTGTTGTATGCTTGACACTGTGCCTCCTTACTGCTGGTGTTGTATGCTTGACACTGTGCCTCCTTACTGCTGGTGTTGTATGCTTGGCACTGTGCCTCCTTACTGCTGGTGTTGTATGCTTGGCAATGTGTCTCCTTACTGCTGGTGTTGTATGCTTGACACTGTGCCTCCTCACTGCTGGTGTTGTATGCTTGGCAATGTGTCTCCTTACTGCTGGTGTTGCATGGTTGACACTGTGCCTCCTTACTGCTGGTGTTGTATGCTTGACACTGTGCCTCCTTACTGCTGGTGTTGTATGCTTGACACTGTGCCTCCTCACTGCTGGTGTTGTATGCTTGACACTGTGCCTTATTACTGCTGGTGTTGTATGCTTGACACTGTGCCTCCTCACTGCTGGTGTTGTATGCTTGGCACTGTGCCTCCTCACTGCTGGTGTTGTATGCTTGACACTGTGCCTCCTCACTGCTGGTGTTGTATGCTTGGCACTGTGCCTCCTTACTGCTGGTGTTGTATGCTTGACACTATGCCTCCTCACTGCTGGTGTTGTATGCTTGGCACTGTGCCTCCTCACTGCTGGTGTTGTATGCTTGGCACTGTGCCTCCTCACTGCTGGTGTTGTATGCTTGGCACTGTGCCTCCTTACTGCTGGTGTTGTATGCTTGACACTATGCCTCCTCACTGCTGGTGTTGTATGCTTGGCACTGTGCATCCTCACTGCTGGTGTTGTATGCTTGACACTATGCCTCCTCACTGCTGGTGTTGTATGCTTGACACTGTGCCTCCTCACTGCTGGTGTTGTATGCTTGACACTATGCCTCCTCACTGCTGGTGTTGTATGCTTGACACTGTGCCTCCTCACTGCTGGTGTTGTATGCTTGACACTGTGCCTCCTTACTGCTGGTGTTGTATGCTTGACACTATGCCTCCTTACTGCTGGTGTTGTATGCTTGACACTGTGCCTCCTCACTGCTGGTGTTGTATGCTTGACACTGTGCCTCCTCACTGCTGGTGTTGTATGCTTGACACTATGCCTCCTCACTGCTGGTGTTGTATGCTTGACACTGTGCCTCCTTACTGCTGGTGTTGTATGCTTGACACTGTGCCTCCTTACTGCTGGTGTTGTATGCTTGACACTGTGCCTCCTTACTGCTGGTGTTGTATGCTTGGCACTGTGCCTCCTCACTGCTGGTGTTGTATGCTTTACACTATGCCTCCTCACTGCTGGTGTTGTATGATTGACACTGTGCCTCCTCACTGCTGGTGTTGTATGCTTTACACTGTGCCTCCTCACTGCTGGTGTTGTATGCTTGGCACTGTGCCTCCTCACTGCTGGTGTTGTATGCTTTACACTGTGCCTCCTCACTGCTGGTGTTGTATGCTTGACACTATGCCTCCTCACTGCTGGTGTTGTATGCTTGACACTGTGCCTCCTTACTGCTGGTGTTGTATGCTTGACACTGTGCCTCCTCACTGCTGGTGTTGTATGCTTGACACTGTGCCTCCTCACTGCTGGTGTTGTATGCTTGACACTGTGCCTCCTCACTGCTGGTGTTGTATGCTTGGCACTGTGCCTCCTTACTGCTGGTGTTGTATGCTTGGCACTGTGCCTCCTTACTGCTGGTGTTGTATGCTTGACACTGTGCCTCCTTACTGCTGGTGTTGTATGCTTGACACTGTGCCTCCTTACTGCTGGTGTTGTATGCTTGACACTGTGCCTCCTTACTGCTGGTGTTGTATGCTTGACACTGTGCCTCCTCACTGCTGGTGTTGTATGCTTGGCACTGTGCCTCCTCACTGCTGGTGTTGTATGCTTGGCACTGTGCCTCCTTACTGCTGGTGTTGTATGCTTGACACTATGCCTCCTTACTGCTGGTGTTGTATGCTTGACACTGTGCCTCCTCACTGCTGGTGTTGTATGCTTTACACTGTGCCTCCTCACTGCTGGTGTTTTATGCTTGACACTGTGCCTCCTCACTGCTGGTGTTGTATGCTTGACACTATGCCTCCTTACTGCTGGTGTTGTATGCTTGGCACTGTGCCTCCTTACTGCTGGTGTTGTATGCTTGGCACTGTGCCTCCTTACTGCTGGTGTTGTATGCTTGACACTGTGCCTTCTTACTGCTGGTGTTGTATGCTTGACACTGTGCCTCCTTACTGCTGGTGTTGTATGCTTGACACTGTGCCTCCTTACTGCTACTGTTGTATGCTTGACACTGTGCCTCCTTACTGCTGGTGTTGTATGCTTGACACTGTGCCTCCTTACTGCTGGTGTTGTATGCTTGACACTGTGCCTCCTTACTGCTGGTGTTGTGTGCTTGACACTGTGCCTCCTTACTGCTGGTGTTGTGTGCTTGACACTGTGCCTCCTTACTGCTGGTGTTGTATGCTTGACACTGTGCCTCCTTACTGCTGGTGTTGTATGCTTAACACTGTGCCTCCTTACTGCTGGTGTTGTGTGCTTGACACTGTGCCTCCTCACTGCTGGTGTTGTATGCTTAACACTGTGCCTCCTTACTGCTGGTGTTGTATGCTTGACACTGTGCCTCCTTACCGCTGGTGTTGTATGCTTAACACTGTGCCTCCTTACTGCTGGTGTTGTATGCTTGACACTGTGCCTCCTTACTGCTGGTGTTGTGTGCTTGACACTGTGCCTCCTTACTGCTGGTGTTGTATGCTTGACACTGTGCCTCCTTACTGCTGGTGTTGTATGCTTGCCGCTGTGCCTCCTTACTGCTGGTGTTGTATGCTTGATACTGTGCCTCCTTACTGCTGGTGTTGTATGCTTGGCACTGTGCCTCCTCACTGCTGGTGTTGTATGCTTGACACTGTGCCTCCTTACTGCTGGTGTTGTATGCTTGACACTGTGCCTCCTCACTGCTGGTGTTGTATGCTTGGCACTGTGCCTCCTTACTGCTGGTGTTGTATGCTTGACACTGTGCCTTCTTACTGCTGGTGTTGTATGCTTGACACTGTGCCTCCTTACTGCTGGTGTTGTATGCTTGACACTGTGCCTCCTTACTGCTACTATTGTATGCTTGACACTGTGCCTCCTTACTGCTGGTGTTGTATGCTTGACACTGTGCCTCCTTACTGCTGGTGTTGTATGCTTGACACTGTGCCTCCTTACTGCTGGTGTTGTGTGCTTGACACTGTGCCTCCTTACTGCTGGTGTTGTGTGCTTGACACTGTGCCTCCTTACTGCTGGTGTTGTATGCTTGACACTGTGCCTCCTTACTGCTGGTGTTGTATGCTTAACACTGTGCCTCCTTACTGCTGGTGTTGTATGCTTAACACTGTGCCTCCTTACTGCTGGTGTTGTATGCTTAACACTGTGCCTCCTTACTGCTGGTGTTGTATGCTTGACACTGTGCCTCCTTACTGCTGGTGTTGTATGCTTGACACTGTGCCTCCTCACTGCTGGTGTTGTATGCTTGGCACTGTGCCTCCTTACTGCTGGTGTTGTATGCTTGACACTGTGCCTCCTTACTGCTGGTGTTGTATGCTTGCCACTGTGCCTCCTTACTGCTGGTGTTGTATGCTTGACACTGTGCCTCCTTACTGCTGGTGTTGTATGCTTGGCACTGTGCCTCCTTACTGCTGGTGTTGTATGCTTGCCACTGTGCCTCCTCACTGCTGGTGTTGTATGCTTGGCAATGTGTCTCCTCACTGCTGGTGTTGTATGCTTGACACTGTGCCTCCTTACTGCTGGTGTTGTATGCTTGACACTGTGCCTCCTTACTGCTGGTGTTGTATGCTTGACACTGTGCCTCCTTACTGCTGGTGTTGTATGCTTGACACTGTGCCTCCTTACTGCTGGTGTTGTATGCTTGACACTGTGCCTCCTTACTGCTGGTGTTGTATGCTTGACACTGTGCCTCCTTACTGCTGGTGTTGTATGCTTGACACTGTGCCTCCTTACTGCTGGTGTTGTATGCTTGACACTGTGCCTCCTTACTAGTAGGAAAGTGTTCAACTTTCGTGAGAATTTGTTATGAAATGCAGTTAATGTTGGTGACGACGCTGATACTGCTGACGCCGCCGCGGCTGATGTTTCTCATATAATTATCTGCACTGTAGCACATAAATGCAAATATATTACGTTGTGTAACCTGCACGAACTGTATCTTCGTAGACAACAAGAGCACTTCACCACTCCACTGAAGTTGTGGTCATTTAATATCACATATATTTAAGTCTTTTAAGATAAGAACACAAGAAAGAACAGTGCAGCAGGAAGCCTACTGGCCCATATACTATGCCCATAAACTATGCACGATTAGGGTCACAAGTGACATGGTTCTTAGCCAAATTGATAAATTAAAACCTAACAAATCCCCAGGCCCTGATGAACTGTATGCAAGGGTTCTAAAGGAATGTAAAGAGGAGCTTAGCAAACCTCTGGCTAATCTTTTCAATATATCACTACAGACTGGTATGGTGCCAGGTAAGTGGAAAATGGCAAATGTGATATCTATTTTCAAAGCAGGGGACAGGTCCTTAGCTTCGAACTATAGACCAATAAGCCTAACCTCCATAGTGGGAAAATTTATGGAATCAATAATTGCCAAGGCAGTTCGTAGCCACCTTGAAAAGCACAAATTAATCAACGAATCTCAGCATGGTTTTACAAAGGGGCGTTCCTGCCTTACGAATTTATTAACTTTTTTCACTAAGGTATTTGAGGAGGTAGATCATGGTAATGAATATGATATTGTGTATATGGACTTCAGTAAGGCTTTTGACAGGGTCCCACATCAGACTATTGAGGAAAATTAAGGCACATGGAATAGGAGGAGAATTTTTTTCCTGGATAGAGGCGTGGTTGACAAATAGGCAGCAGAGAGTTCGCATAAATGGGGAGAAATCAGAGTGGGGAAGCGTCACGAGCGGTGTTCCACAGGGGTCAGTGTTGGGCCCCCTGTTGTTCACAATCTACATAAACGACATTGATGAGGGCATAAAGAGCGACATAAGCAAGTTTGCCGATGACACCAAAATAGGCCGTCGTATTCATTCTGACGAGGACATTAGAGCACTCCAGGAAGATATGAATAGACTGATGCAGTGGTCGGAGAAGTTTAATATAGACAAATGCAAAGTTTTAAATGTTGGACAGGAAAATAACCATGCCACATATAAACTAAATAATGTCGATCTTAATATTACGGATTGCGGAAAAGATTTAGGAGTCCTGGTTAGCAGTAATCTGAAACCAAGACAAGAGTGCATAAATGTTCACAATAAAGCTAACAGAATCCTTGGCTTCATATCAAGAAGCATAAATAATAGGAGTCCTCAGGTTGTTCTTCAATTCTATATATCCTTTGTTAGGCCTCATTTAGATTATGCTGCACAGTTTTGGTCACCGTATTACAGAATGGCTATAAATGCTCTGGAAAACGTACAAAGGAGGATGACAAAGTTGATCCCATGTATCAGAAATCTTCCTTATGAGGATAGACTGAGGGCCCTGAATCTGCACTCTCTAGAAAGACGTAGAATTAGGGGGGATATGATTGAGGTGTATAAATGGAAGACAGGAATAAATAAAGGGGATATAAATAACGTGCTGAAAATATCTAGTCTAGACAGGACTCGTAGCAATGGTTTTAAGTTGGAAAAATTCCGATTCAGGAAGGATATAGGAAAGCACTGGTTTGGTAATAGAGTTGTGGATGAGTGGAACAAACTCCCAAGTACAGTTATAGAGGCTAAAACGTTGTGAAGTTTTAAAAATATATTAGATAAATACATGAGTGGGTGTGGGTGGGTGTGAGTTGGACCTGATTAGCTTGTGCTACTAGGTCAGTTGCCGTGTTCCTTCCTTAAGTGAATGTGACCTGACCTGACTAGGTTGGGGCATTGGCTTAAGCCGGTAGAAGACTTGGACCTGCCTCGCATGGGCCAGTAGGCCTGCTGCAGTGTTCCTACTTTCCTATGTTCTTATGTTCTTATACTAGGCCAGTAGGGCCACTAACCAATAGGACCACTAGCCAGAATATTTGACCAACCCATTTTCAGTGCCACCACATGAAGTTACTCACCAGCAATCCCTTCCTTAACTGTCAGTAATAATTCATATCACAAGTTGTACCGGGAGGGTGTTCTGGGGGGGGGGGTCAACGCACCCGGAGCCCGGTCCACGACCAGCCCTCGCAGTGGACCAAGGCCTGATTAACCAGGCTATTACCGCTGGCCGCAAACAGTTCAACGTACGAACTACAGCCCGGCTGATCAGGTACTGACTTGAGGTGTCCCGTGGCCTGGTAGGCAAAGCTCTCGCTTCACACTCTGAGTGTCCGTGGCTCGATCCCCGGTACGGGTGGAAACATTAGGACGTGTTTCCTTAAGACACCTGCTGTCCATGTTCACCTATCAGTAAAATGGGTACCTGGGTGTTAGTGGACTGGTTTGGGTCACATCCTGGGGACAAAATTGACCTAATTTGCCCGAAATGCTCTGCATAACAACTGGCTTTCTATACAGTAAGTCACTAATGTCAACTAGTCCTGTATAATTTGTACATGTACCTGTTTACCTCGAGAGTTCCGGGAGTCAACGCCCCCGTGGCCCGGTTTGTGACCAGGCCTCATAGTGGATCAGGGTCTGATCAACCAGGCTGTTACTGCTGGCTGCACGCAATACAAATAGATTATTATTATTATTATTATTATTATTATTATTATTATTATTATTATTATTATTATTATTATTATTATTATTATTATTATTATCTAACTAGTTATATATACTGATGGATTTACGCAGGAATCTGCTGGCAGGGCTGCATCTGCTCTTGTTGGTAGCAAACTAACACCGTGTGTGTAGCAACCTAACACTGTGTGTGTAGCAACCTAACACTGTGTGTGCAGCAACCTAACACTGTGTGTGTAGCAACCTAACACTGTGTGTGTAGCAACCTAACACTGTGTGTGTAGCAACCTAACACCGTGTGTGTAGCAACCTAACACTGTGTGTATAGCAACCTAACACTGTGTGTAGCAACCTAACACTGTGTGTGTATAGCAACCTAACACTGTGTGTGTAGCAACCTAACACTGTGTGTGTGTAGCAACCTAACACTGTGTGTGTGTAGCAAAATAACAGTGTGTGTAGCAACCTAACACTGTGTGTGTAGCAACCTAACACTGTGTGTGTAGCAACCTAACACTGTGTGTGTAGCAACCTAACACTGTGTGTGTAGCAACTTAACACTGTGTGTGTAGCAACCTAACACTGTGTGTGTAGCAACCTAACACTGTGTGTGTAGCAACCTAACACTGTGTGTGTAGCAACTTAACACTGTGTGTGTAGCAACTTAACACTGTGTGTGTAGCAACTTAACACTGTGTGTGTAGCAACCTAACACTGTGTGTGTAGCAACTTAACACTGTGTGTGTAGCAACCTAACACTGTGTGTGTAGCAAAATAACACTGTGTGTAGCAACCTAACACTGTGTGTGTAGCAACCTAACACTGTGTGTGTGGCAACCTAACACTGTGTGTGTAGCAACCTAACACTGTGTGTAGCAACCTAACACTGTGTGTATAGCAACCTAACACTGTGTGTGTGTAGCAACCTAACACTGTGTGTGTAGCAACCTAACACTGTGTGTGTAGCAAAATAACACTGTGTGTGTAGCAACCTAACACTGTGTGTGTAGCAACCTAACACTGTGTGTGTAGCAACCTAACACTGTGTGTGTAGCAACCTAACACTGTGTGTGCAGCAACCTAACACTGTGTGTGTAGCAACTTAACACTGTGTGTGTAGCAACTTAACACTGTGTGTGTAGCAACCTAACACTGTGTGTAGCAAAATAACACTGTGTGTAGCAACCTAACACTGTGTGTATAACAACCTAACACTGTGTGTGTAGCAACCTAACACTGTGTGTGTAGCAACTTAACACTGTGTGTGTAGCAACCTAACACTGTGTGTGTGTAGCAACCTAACACTGTGTGTGTAGCAACCTAACACTGTGTGTGTAGCAACCTAACACTGTGTGTAGCAACCTAACACTGTGTGTAGCAACCTAACACTGTGTGTGCAGCAACCTAACACTGTGTGTGTAGCAACCTAACACTGTGTGTGTAGCAACCTAACACTGTGTGTGTAGCAACCTAACACTGTGTGTGTAGCAATTTAACACTGTGTGTGTAGCAACTTAACACTGTGTGTGTAGGAACCTAACACTGTGTGTGTAGCAACCTAACACTGTGTGTGTAGCAACTTAACACTGTGTGTGTAGCAACTTAACACTGTGTGTGTAGCAACTTAACACTGTGTGTGTAGCAACCTAACACTGTGTGTGTAGCAAAATAACACTGTGTGTAGCAACTTAACACTGTGTGTGTAGCAACCTAACACTGTGTGTGTAGCAACCTAACACTGTGTGTAGCAACCTAACACTGTGTGTATAGCAACCTAACACTGTGTGTGTGTAGCAACCTAACACTGTGTGTGTAGCAACCTAACACTGTGTGTGTAGCAAAATAACACTGTGTGTGTAGCAACCTAACACTGTGTGTGTAGCAACCCAACACTGTGTGTGTAGCAACCTAACACTGTGTGTGTAGCAACCTAACACTGTGTGTGCAGCAACCTAACACTGTGTGTGTAGCAAGCTAACACTGTGTGTGTAGCAACCTAACACTGTGTGTGTAGCAACCTAACACTGTGTGTGTAGCAACCTAACACTGTGTGTGTAGCAACTTAACACTGTGTGTGTAGCAACTTAACACTGTGTGTGTAGCAACCTAACACTGTGTGTAGCAAAATAACACTGTGTGTAGCAACCTAACACTGTGTGTATAACAACCTAACACTGTGTGTGTAACAACCTAACACTGTGTGTGTAGCAACTTAACACTGTGTGTGTAGCAACCTAACACTGTGTGTGTGTAGCAACCTAACACTGTGTGTGTAGCAACCTAACACTGTGTGTGTAGCAACCTAACACTGTGTGTAGCAACCTAACACTGTGTGTAGCAACCTAACACTGTGTGTGCAGCAACCTAACACTGTGTGTGTAGCAACCTAACACTGTGTGTGTAGCAACCTAACACTGTGTGTGTAGCAACCTAACACTGTGTGTAGCAACCTAACACTGTGTGTGTAGCAACCTAACAGTGTGTGTGTAGCAACCTAACACTGTGTGTAGCAACTTAACACTGTGTGCAGCAACCTAACACTGTGTGTAGCAACCTAACACTGTGTGCAGCAACCTAACACTGTGTGTAGCAACCTAACACTGTGTGCAGCAACCTAACACTGTGTGTAGCAACCTAACACTGTGTGCAGCAACCTAACACTGTGTGTAGCAACCTAACACTGTGTGTAGCAACCTAACACTGTGTGCAGCAACCTAACACTGTGTGTAGCAACCTAACACTGTGTGTAGCAACCTAACACTGTGTAGCAACCTAACACTGTGTGCAGCAACCTAACACTGTGTAGCAACCTAACACTGTGTAGCAACCTAACACTGTGTAGCAACCTAACACTGTGTAGAAACCTAACACTGTGTGCAGCAACCTAACACTGTGTGTGTAGCAACCTAACACTGTGTGTAGCACCCTCACACTGTGTGCAGCAACCTAACACTGTGTGTAGCAACCTAACACTGTGTGTAGCAACCTAACGCTGTGTGCAGCTAACACTGTGTGCAGCAACCTAACACTGTGTGCAGCAGCCTAACCTAACACTGTGTGCAGCAACCTAACACTGTGTGTAGCAACTTAACACTGTGTGCAGCAACCTAACACTGTGCAGCAGCCTAACACTGTGTGCAGCAACCTAACACTGTGTGCAGCAGCCTAACACTGTGTGCAGCAGCCTAACACTGTGTGCAGCAACCTAACACTGTGTGCAGCAGCCTAACACTGTGTGCAGCAGCCTAACACTTTGTGCAGCAACCTAACACTGTGTGCAGCAACCTAACACTGTGTGCAGCAGCCTAACACTGTGTGCAGCAACCTAACACTGTGTGCAGCAGCCTAACACTGTGTGCAGCAACCTAACACTGTGTGCAGCAACCTAACACTGTGTGCAGCAGCCTAACACTGTGTGCAGCAACCTAACACTGTGTAGCAACCTAACACTGTGTAGCAACCTAACACTGTGTAGCAACCTAACACTGTGTAGCAACCTAACACTGTGTGCAGCAACCTAACGCTGTGTAGCAACCTAACACTGTGTGCAGCAACCTAACACTGTGTGCAGCAACCTAACACTGTGTGTAGCAACCTAACACTGTGTGCAGCAACCTAACACTGTGTGCAGCAACCTAACACTGTGTGCAGCAACCTAACACTGTGTGCAGCAGCCTAACACTGTGTGCAGCAACCTAACACTGTGTGCAGCAACCTAACACTGTGTGCAGCAACCTAACACTGTGTGCAGCAACCTAACACTATGTGCAGCAGCCTAACACTGTGTGCAGCAACCTAACACTGTGTGCAGCAGCCTAACACTGTGTGCAGCAGCCTAACACTGTGTGCAGCAACCTAACACTGTGTGCAGCAGCCTAACACTGTGTGCAGCAGCCTAACACTGTGTGCAGCAACCTAACACTGTGTGCAGCAACCTAACACTGTGTGCAGCAGCCTAACACTGTGTGCAGCAACCTAACACTGTGTGCAGCAGCCTAACACTGTGTGCAGCAACCTAACACTGTGTGCAGCAACCTAACACTGTGTGCAGCAGCCTAACACTGTGTGCAGCAACCTAACACTGTGTGCAGCAACCTAACACTGTGTGCAGCAGCCTAACACTGTGTGCAGCAACCTAACACTGTGTGCAGCAACCTAACACTGTGTGCAGCAACCTAACACTGTGTGCAGCAGCCTAACACTGTGCAGCAGCCTAACACTGTGTGCAGCAACCTAACACTGTGTGCAGCAGCCTAACACTGTGTGCAGCAGCCTAACACTGTGTGCAGCAACCTAACACTGTGTGCAGCAGCCTAACACTGTGTGCAGCAACCTAACACTGTGTGCAGCACCCTAACACTGTGTGCAGCAACCTAACACTGTGTAGCAACCTAACACTGTGTGTAGCAACCTAACACTGTGTGCAGCAACCTAACACTGTGTGCAGCAACCTAACACTGTGTGCAGCAACCTAACACTGTAGGAACACAATGCTCTCACTCTGTTCCGTGGTTGTATGTTCGATAACGTCGCATCCCGTGTGAACGCTTGCAGTGTTCACTCTACCTGTGCGTTGACAGGGAAGCGCTAAACTCTCAGGGACCACACGACGACTGAGGTAAGGACGGTAAGCGAGTCGAAGATAACTCAGTTAACGTTCCTTTGCTCCCCAAGAAATTTTTTTTAGCAAATCTGGAACATTTTGAAGAACAAAAAAAAAAAAAAGGCACAATGCCATAGCTGGAACAGTACACAAATAACCCGGAAATGGGAGAGGAAACTAGGTTTCGGAGCGAAACGTCTTGGTAAGTTTCTCTCTCCTACGTGCGGATTATTGTGAATTGTTAATTTTCTTTTTGCCTTAACTAGATATGGGTTTTCCCTTCAGTGACGAGGGGAGTGTGTTGATGCTAGAGATGGGCTCTTGGTCCAAGGAGATGGAAGTAGCCTGTACTAGCACACTTGTGAGGCTCAGGGCCAGCTGGTGCATATGTGACCAGCTGGTGCACATGTGACCAGCTGGATACGTAACTCCGGCAAATTTAATGAAGCTCTTCCCAGTTCTAGGTAAGATGGGTGCGGAAGTCCAGGAAGTGGAGGAGGAGGAGGAGGAGGAAGAGGAGGAGGAGGAAGAGGAGAAGGAGGAAGAGGAGGAGGAGGAAGAGAGGGATGCGGTGATGATATCTAAGAGGTGTGAATGTGGCAGCCTTGGGGAGAGCTGCTCCCTCTGGGCCCTGGTCAACACACACACAGAATGGGCAAGTGTGACGAGCGGGGTTCCACAAGGGTCAGTACTTGAACCAGAACTGTTTCTTGTGAATGTAAACACCATGACAGAGGAAACAGATTTAGAGATGTCACTGTTCACTGATGACATAACACTAACTGGACAAGCTGCAACACTGGTCTAACAAGTGGCTGTTAGAACTTAACCCCAGCAAATGAAAACGTACAAATGTCGGGGAAGGGCCAAAACGACCGGAAACAGAGTACAGGCTAAGCAAACAAAGGCTCCAAATCTTCTTAAAAGAGAAGGACCTCGGGGTGAGCATAATGCCGAGCATGTCACCTGAGACACACATCAACCTAATAACCGCAACAGTAAACGTGTAGGAACATCAACAACTTCCAGGAACATCAACAGGGAGACAATCACAACCTTCTTCACGTCATATGTCAGGCCCATCCAGGAGCCTGCAGCGCCAGTATGGAACATCCTAAAATCCTGCATCAAGAAACTGGGGAAAAAAATACAAAAATTTGTTATAAAGCTAATCCTAGAGCTGAAGTATGAGCTATGAAAGCTTAGATAAGCTATGAAAGCTTAGATGAGCTATGAAAGCTTAGATGAACTAAACCTGACGACATTAAAGAAGGACCAGACTTGACATGATTAAGACATACAAAATACCGAGAAGAATTAATAAGGTGACCAGGGAAAGTCTGAGGCAAGTCACAGGTACACAAGGGCAGAGCTGGAAGTTAACAGCATATGTGAGTCACAATAACGAGAACACAGTAGTGAGAACACAATAATGAGAACATAATAATGAGAACACAATAACGAGAACATAATAATGAGAACACAATAACGAGAACAATAATGAAAACACAATAATGAGAACACAATAACGAGAACACAATAATTAGAACACAATAAAGAGAACACAATAATTAGAACACATAATGAAAACATAATAATGAGAACACAATAATGAGAACACAATAACGAGAACACAATAATTAGAACACCATAATGAAAACACAATAACGAGAACAGTTTGAGCATACATGCTGGAACAGTTACCGAGTACAGAGCACCAGTGTGTAACCTCCTAGTCAAGCTGGTAAGGAAACTTGAGATGATCCAAAGATTTGCAACAAGACTGGTTGACATCTCTAAATGAATTGAGACTAACAAGTCGAGGCGAAAGGTCCTGAGGAGACATGACCATGACGTTGAAGATTCTCTAGGGACTAGCCTTAGTGGATAGAAGCAAGCTGAGAAGATTGGAAATAAGAATAAGTGGCATAGATAATAATTGTACACACACCAGTATTTGACGTCACTCTGCTCACACGTCCTTGAAATGTGAGATCCACACTCACACGCACACGTGTGTGTGTGAGTGTGTGTGTGTGTTTGTGTGTGTGTGTGTGTGTGTGTGGTGTGTGTGTGTGTGTGTGTGTGTGTGTGTGCGTGTGTGTGTGTGTGTGTGTATGTGTGTGTGTGTGTGTGTGTGTGTGTGTGTGTGTGTGTGTGTGTGTGTGTGTGTGTGTGTGTGTGTGTGTGTATGTATGCACAACAGTAAGAAAACAATGTTTGACGTCAGTGTTGTGGTGCTGACTTTGCTTTAAATTTATTACACAAATCATCTTTACAGACTTAGCTGTTATCTTACGTCAGCTCATTTACAAAGTCTAATTCTAAGGTATACTACTATCCCTTCCCACCCTCTGGATGCCACCCAGAACAGTCGACTAGCCCCTAGGTACCTACTTACTGCTAGGTGAACATGAGCCACATGTGTCAGGAGACTTGCCCATGCGATTAAACATGTTGATAAACATGTTGATAAACACATCTACAAAACGATTAAACATGCCTGGGAATCGAACTCATGTACTTATGGTTGTGAGTCGCTCCTTGATGCCAGGAGCTGCAAGTGTGGCACCACTGACAGTGGGTGGTGCTAGTGGATGGATGCGTGACCATCGGATGGATTGATGTAGAGTGTAGATAAATGGTTCAGAGAACCGACACGTTGATAAATTAGACACATGTGCAACTCTTGGGTATCTTTATTGAGGAAACGTTTCGCCACACAGTGGCTTCATCAGTCCATACAAAGGAGAATCGTGAAGAACAGGAGAAGAATGAGGTAATCAGTCCCTCAACCTTGAGTCGATGTGGTCAGTCCATCAAGACTGATGTAGAGTGGGTGAGTCAGTGGTGATATGTACAATGAGTGGGTGACCGTGGGCGGTGGTGGGTGGGCGTGTCATTAAGATCAGAAACAGTCTCCCAAACAGTTAAGCGCATCATAACAGTCCCCCAAACAGTTAAGCGCATCATAACAGTCTCCCAAACAGTTAAGAGCTTTAAAACAGTCTTATAAATACTTAAAAACTTCCTAAGCAATCTTCCAAAGAGTTAAGAGTTATCTTAACAGTCTCTTAAACAGAAGATTCTTGAAGAAGATAGCAGCAGCGCAGAATTGCCATAACAAGGGTGCCTAGGGCTCGCTGTCTGGCTATAAGCGCAGCTGCGAGACTTATTTTGAAGACCGCTATTAGTATTGCTATTTTTATTGGGGAGCTGAAGAAATTCTAGGGGGTCTGAAGCCCCCATCCCCTCCAAGACATCTCCTCGGCATCGTCACTAAGTACACGGGATAAGAGGCCTGGTTACAGACAGGGCCGCGAAACTCTCCCCATGTATATTCTAGGTATTAGATAGAGGCACGGCTGACGGACAGGCAACCCAGTTTGGTAGGTAACACGGCGTTTAATCGTGCAACGTTTCGCTCTCCAGCGGCTTTGTCAACCCGTTACGAAACATTATCACAATTAAAACCTCGCAGCTGTTGCATTTGTGTCCTTTTATCGCGCATATTATCGGTAATTCTACCAAAATTATTACAAGTGAGAGTCCGAGAAGATGGGGAGACGTGAGGATGGTGAATGATTAGACACCTATGCAACACTCGAGTAGCTTTATTCTGGAAACGTTTTGCCAACCATTGGCTTCCTCAGCCCAGTGCAGAGAAGAATGACTGAAAATCAGAAGGAGTTTGAGGTAAGCAGTCCCTCAGCCTGGAGAGATTCATTACCTCAAACATTCCATGTAGGTCCGTCTCAAATATAACCTACCCAACATTCTCCACCTGACTCTCCACGCTATATATACTCACGTAATTCTTCCCCAGCTAGATCTGTTTGTGATAAATTAGACACATGTGCAACTCTTGGGTATCTTTATTGAGGAAACGTTTCGCCACACAGTGGCTTCATCAGTCCATACGTAGGAGAAGCTTGAAGAACAGGAGGAGAATGAGGTAATCAGTCCCTCAACCTTGAGTCGATATGTTCAGTATATCAATCTTGAATAGAATAGAATATTCTATTCAAGATTGATGGACTGATGAAGCCACTGTGTGGCGAAACGTTTCCTCAATAAAGATACCCAAGAGTTGCACATGTGTCTAATTTATCAACATGTCGGCTCTCTGAACCATTCATCTACAGAGATCTGTTTGTGTCTTCATAAAGCCCACTGTGTGGGCGAAACGTTGTCAATAAAGGATGACAATATACTGCATTTGTGTCTATTTTTCAAAATGCAAGGCTCGAATCCTGGGAAAAGAAAATAACTAAGTCATTTGTAAACTATATAACTTGGGTCTCAATCAAACTGCATGTGGAAAAGTTAGTCGCTTTAGTTAGCAGTAATTGAAAGCTGCGACAACAGAGCGCAAGTGTTCGGAATAAAGTTAATAGCACTCTTGACTTCACATCAAGAATTATAAATAAGAGAAGTCCTCAGGTTATACTTCAACGTTATATATATCTTTGGGTAGGCCTCATTTAAGACTGTGCTGTTTAGTTCTGGTCTCCATATTACATGATAGGCATAACTGCGCCGGAAAGCCTACAGTTGAATCTATGTATTAGAAACCTTTCATACGAGGACAGGACTGAAGTGTACAGATTGAAAACAAAAAAATAAAAGGGGAAGCAAAGCAACAACGATGGGGAGGAGGAGGAGTTCAATGATAGCTCTAGGCCTTTCGTGTTGCAATCAACACAGCATCAGGAGCTTGCAAAGTTGCAGAAAAGAGGAGGAGGTCCAAGTAGATACGATCAACGGGAATATAAATAACGTTGATAAATTAGACACATGTGCAACTCTTGGGTATCTTTATTAAGGAAACGTTTCGCCACACAGTGGCTTCATCAGTCCATACACAGGAGAAGCTTGAAGAACAGGAGGAGAATGAGGTAATCAGTCCCTCAACCTTGAGTCGATGTGGTTAGTCCATCAATCTTGAATAGAATACGGCATAAGTGCGGAGAAGGAGCTTATAAACCGTAGGCAGGAGAGGTGCAGCAGTCGTAGGTGGTGTCACATTTGTTCACTGTGGAAGTAGGTCGTGCCCAAGGGTTAGGCAAGCGAAGAATTCCCAGGTATTAAGATCCCAAGAAGTTGCAGTTGAGGGACTGATTACCTCATTCTCCTCCTGTTCTTCAAACTTCTCCTGTGTATGGACTGATGAAGCCACTGTGTGGCGAAACGTTTCCTTAATAAAGATACCCAAGAGTTGCACATGTGTCTAATTTATCAACGTGTCGGTTCTGTGAACCATTCATCTACAATCCTGTCAGACACTGCAACTTCTTGGGATCTTAATACTTGGGAATTCTTCGCTTGCCTAACCCTTGGGCACGACCTACTTCCACATTGGGCAAATGTGGCACCACCTACGACTGCTGCTCCTCCTGCCTACGGTTTATAAGCTCCTTCTCCGCTCACATGCCGTATTCTATTCAAGATTGATGGACTAACCACATCGACTCAAGGTTGAGGGACTGATTACCTCATTCTCCTCCTGTTCTTCAAGCTTCTCCTGTGTATGGTCTGATGAAGCCACTGTGTGGCGAAACGTTTCCTTAATAAAGATACCCAAGAGTTGCGCATGTGTCTAATTTATCAACGTGTCGGTTCTGTGAACCATTCATCTACAATATAAATAACGTGTTGAAAATATTTAACCAAAACAGGACTCGCTGCAATGGGTTCAAGTTGGAGATATTTAGGTTGAGAAAGGATATTGGAAAGTGCTGGTTAGGCAATTGAGTTGTAGATGAGTGGAAGAAACTCCCAGGCAGCATCATGGAGGCAAAAAGTCTGGATAGCTTTGGAAAAGGAGGTTGGACTGGTACATGAGTGTGAGCTGGACCTGCCTAGCATGGGTAAGTAGGCCTACTGCAGTATTCCTCCTCTCCTGTTCCTATAAATCTCATAAACAGTAAGAATTTTCATAACATCACAGAGACGTACACAAACACAGTATAGACGTACACACAGTATAGACGTGCACACAATATAGAAGTACACAGACAATACAGACGTTCCCAAGCCCCAAACACAATACACACATACACAAACACAATACACATATACAAACACAGTACACATACACAAACACAATACACATACACAGACACCACACCAACACAATACACACATTCACAAATACCACACAAACAATACACCCATACACAAACACAACACAAACGTATACAAACACAATACAGCCATACAAAACACCACACAAAAAAACTCAATACCTAACAGAGCAAAAAAAAAAAATGCATTTATGATGGCGGAGCGAGCAGCGAGCGACAAGTAGGCTACCCACACCAGAGTGTCGACCCATTACAAACCTCCTTCACCTGACTAGTAGCTAGGGTAAGGGGGTGTAGGGGCAGGGGTTGTTTCTGGGGTGAGGTGGGCAAGGCCGCAGCCTCAAAAGAACCAGCGTGGGTTGCGACGCAAGTGTCAAAATTATCATGGGTGCTCCAATGGGCCGCAGTTTGCGCAAGATCAGTACTCGTTAGCGCCGCTCTCGCCCACAGTGCAAGACTCTTGTTATGGAGCAACGTTTTGCTCTCATAGTTTTTCGTGCGTTTCAACTGCAGGTGTGGGCGAAGGGCTGTTAGGTTTGGGTGAAGGGCTGTCTGGTGTGGGTGAAGGGTTGTCAGGTGTGGGTGAAGGGCTGTCAGGTGTGGGTGAAGGGCTGTCAGGTGTGGGTGAAGGGTTGTCAGGTGTGGGTGAAGGGCTGTCAGGTGTGGGTGAAGGGCTGTCAGGTGTGGGTGAAGGGCTGTCAGGTGTGGGTGAAGGGTTGTCAGGTGTGGGTGAAGTGCTGTCAGGTGTTGGTGAAGGGTTGTCAGGTGTGGGTGAAGTGCTGTCAGGTGTGGGTGAAGGGCTGTCAGGTGTGGGTGAAGGGCTGTCAGGTGTTGGTGAAGGGGTGTCTGGTGTGGGTGAGGTGTGGTGTGAAGTGCTGTCAGGTGTGGGTGAAGGGCTGTCAGGTGTGGGTGAAGGGCTGTCAGGTGTTGGTGAAAGGTTGTCAGGTGTGGGTGAAGTGCTGTCAGGTGTTGGTGAAGGGTTGTCAGGTGTGGGTGAAGTGCTGTCAGGTGTGGGTGAAGGGCTGTCAGGTGTGGGTGAAGGGCTGTCAGGTGTTGGTGAAGGGTTGTCAGGTGTGGGTGAAGTGCTGTCAGGTGTGGGTGAAGGGCTGTCAGGTGTGGGTGAAGGGTTGTTAGGTGTGGGTGAAGTGCTGTCAGGTGTTGGTGAAGGGTTGTCAGGTGTGGGTGAAGTGCTGTCAGGTGTGGGTGAAGGGCTGTCAGGTGTGGGTGAAGGGTTGTCAGGTGTGGGTGAAGGGCTGTCAGGTGTGGGTGAAGGGTTGTCAGGTGTGGGTGAAGGGCTGTCAGGTGTGGGTGAAGGGTTGTCAGGTGTGGGTGAAGGGCTGTCAGGTGTGGGTGAAGGGTTGTCAGGTGTGGGTGAAGGGTTGTCAGGTGTGGGTGAAGGGCTGTATCTTGCGTATCGTGGGAACACGATACACAAGACACCCAAATGTTACACATGTGTCTAATAAAGACACCCTAGTGCTGCACTTGTGTCTTATTCATCGATAAACATACCCAAGTGTTACACATGTGTCTTATTCTATTCACGGAGATGCTCTAAACCCGTACGGCTCCTGGGGAGTGGCAGGCAATTAGGTCTGATGTGAAAGAGAGAGAACAACCTCAGGGATATAGAAATGACTAATAGCTAGTTGCAAGGTTTATTTACGTATTTTAGATTTTGCTGCCGAACTGACTAGTTTATTGTGCATCTCATATCCATCCTGTGGATGGTAGTGGCTATTTTACTGTGCACCACATATGTATCCTGTGGATGGTAGCGGACAGTTTATTGTGCACCCCATATCCATCCCGTGAACCATAGCACAAGTTTATATAGATACAAAGAAAGCCTGGGAACTAGTCCCCAAAAGGGTTTACAGGAGTACATCTGGATTTATATCCACAGTTGGCTTATCTGTTCTAAGCAAATTTAGGATATCTGCTTAAAGTCTGGCATCTTATTTTCATCAATAAGATATCTTGACATATCACATAGGTTATTATGCTATCTCAATAGTCTTTTGTAAGTGGACAATTAGCGCATAATGTTCAAGATAGTGACCAGAGGGCTGACCACATACTTTGTATGTGGTTTGATCATCTTTGTGTCTGCCAAACTGTCAGAGGTACTTGTAACCAAGCCTAAGCCTGGCTACTAAAACTGTCAGAAATACTTGTAATCAAGCCTAAACCTGGCTACTAAAACTGTCAGAAATACTTGTAACCAAGCCTAAGCCTGGCTACTAAAACTGTCAGAAATACTTGTAATCAAGCCTAAACCTGGCTACTAAAACTGTCAGAAATACTTGTAATCAAGCCTAAGCCTACAAAATCAGCCAGTCTGTTCATATTGCAAGTTGCTCCATGAACTACATTCCTGGAACATTCAGTCTCATTATTTACTTCCCTGCATATTGTGTCGCATTAACACACCTATGTCTTACAACTAAGGTATGGAAATAAATCCAGCTACGAGTACGGGTGGGGAGAAAGATACTAAGCTTCCCTGCAGCCATGGTATATTACAAGAACATAAGAACATAAGAACGAAGGAACACTGCAACAGGCCTACCGGCCCATGCGAGGCAGGTCCAAGTCTCCTACCGGCTTAATTAAGCCAATGCACCCAACAAGGTCTGGGAAGTCTTTTTAGCGACGAGTAGTTCTTATTTTGACTCTGTTCAAGTGAACATAATACACAATAAGGTGACTTTCTCAGTCTCGTAAGAATGTAACTGCATTTCTTATTGATAATAAGAGGCTTTTAACTGACAAATTTAAAAGCATTGCGTTTAAAAGCGTTTTCATAGCAATCACGCCGCATACCTTGACCGCATCATTTCACATTAGGCAGCATAACCTGACTTAACGCCGCATAACCTGACTTTACGTCGCATAACCTGACCTTACGTCGCATAACACAACAATATAAGACCTATGTAACCGGCCTACCCCTCAAGGAAGGTTCCTTGATGCTGGTGAGGGGCTCTTGATCTAGGGAATTGGATCTGTGCTCCAGTTCCCTGAATTAAGTCTGAATACCTTCCATACCCCCTCCACAGGCGCTGTATAATCCTACGGGTTTAGCGCTTCCCCCTTAATTATTACTGTAATAATAATAATGTAACCGGCCTACTGGACTATTCTACAGTGATTCCACTCTCTCGCACCTACTCCAAGTAAAGAACTTGCCTAACATATTTTTGAAAGCTAAGCTTACAATTTCATTCAGTGATGCTGTGACAGACTGGTCAGCTCACCTAGAACTCTAGAGTCGGTGATTCCTTTATCCTCTAAATTTATCTAGTTTGAATCCATTGGTACAAAGTTCCGTCTTAAATATGTTCACCACTTTATATATACGTTCTTTATATGCAAAACAACCACGGGGGGAGTTGAGTAATAGCTCTAGGCCTTTCGTCTTGCAATCAACACATCATCAGGAGCTTGCAACGTTGCAGAAAAGAGGAGATACAAGCTAATACGATCACGTCCTCTATCGCAGAGGGGAAAAAGACACGTGTGTCCTTACGTTGTCGACATTTACTGCCTTCTTACCTCTGTATCCTCATAATTATGCGTCTTTCTAGATTCCCAGTGTGACTTTGTAAATGGTCCTAGTCGGACCGAAACGTCGTCGTAAGCTTCTCTCTCCCTCTCTCCCATGTGAGGGTTATTTGTGTATTGTTCCAGTCACGGTATTATGCATTTATTGTATCCTCGTAGCAAAAAAATGTCTGATAAGCCAGTTATTGTGCGCCCAGCAAATAAGACAAGAACTGCACTAGGATAAGCTTCGCTTACTGGGATTTTTTTTTATGTATTTTATTGAGAGCATATCTTGTACAGACATAATATATATATATATATATATATATATATATATATATATATATATATATATATATATATATATATATATATATATATATATATAGTATAACACTGTTGAGAACAATAAGTACATACATAAGATCAAATCTTGACAAAACTCCCAGTGAGCGAAACGTTTCTATAATAAACGTCTTAGTGCAGCATTCGTGTCCTGTTTACATGCTGTTTGCATCTGATGCAATTTTTTATATATTTTTAAACAATTTTCTCTATCTTTTGCTTTTTCTTACTTATACTTCTTGATATTGCTTCTTACTTCTTGATGTTTTTCTTATACTTATTGATACTCTTTCTTCTTAAAGGAATATTTTAAGAAAAACATAAAAGTGCATTAAAACAGTAAGCTTCATAAAAATTATAAAAATTGAGCGAGTATAGCATATATTACAAGTCAATAATCATTAATGGTCCATTATTTTCACATCATTCCAGATCATGGAGTTGAACTCTTCTCCTGGCTGAGGGACTGACCACCTCTAATACTATTCCTCCAAGGTTGATGGACTAGTTACATCATCTTCATTTCACTACTACACCTGCTGTATCTGACTGAAGACGCCTACTGTGTAGGCGAAACGTTTCATTAATAAAGATACCTAACTGTTGGCCATGTGTTTTCATCATCGACTTGTCGATATTTATATCATTATCAACATGGCTGCTTTACACAGCGTGATTCCATTGTTTAATATTTAGTTTATATTTACCAATGAGTTGTTTTTCTCTGTAACAGTCATCTACACTGAACATCTGCCACTCATTCGGCTACAACATTAAAAACGTAAGCTTGGTTGTTAGCGCACTCAGCTCACATTGAGTGTCCGTGGTTCGATCTCCGGTACGGATGGAAACATTAGGGCGTGTTGTCCAGTGTTCACCCATCAGTAAAATAGGTACCTGGGTGTGAGATGACTGGTGTGGGTCGCATCCTGGGGACAAAATTAACCTAATTTGCCAGAAATACTCTGCATAACAAGCGACTTTCTATATAGTAGTATGTCACATATGTCTGCTAGACCTGTATAAGTATCATTTACTTGTAGAAATAATAATAATAATAATTATAACATCGTGTAGCTGTCTGATGGACTACTCGAAATTCATTTAGTGGCTAACTTTTGAGTGCTTGTAATTTATTCTTTATTCCAATGCAGACTATGAACAGAGGAAGCCCACGACTGTTCAACACGTCTTTTCAAGGCTGAGGGACTGATTACCTCAAAGTTCTGCACGTCTTCCACGGTCTCCGGTATAATTCGCTCAGTATTCGTGTTGTCACTTTCTTCCAAAGTTCAGAAAAATTATAACATAAATGATATATACTACAGATAAGTTGATGAGTAAGACACATGTATAATTCTCAAGTGTCTTTATTGACGTAACTTTTTTATCAGTAAAGACACCTAAGTCTGGTGTAAGACTTAGGTGTCTAATAAATAAGTTTATTTAGGTACAGGTACACATAAATAGTTACACAAATTATCATACATAGTACATGTGTAAATTACCTAGATTAACCCCCAAAAAGTCGGACAAAATGACTTATTTCCATTTGGGTCCTTGAAGACTGATGTAACACCTAAGTGTAGCACCTAAGTGTTACATACACTCCTTATATCGGTTCAAATAAAGAGCACAGTACTGTCATCATGGTCCACAGCCTCAATACCTTACTGAAGAACGTAATTAAAATTGCTAAGCAAAAACGACTCCTTACAAGGCTAGGTTTTGGCTCATTTTGTTTTTCAAGTTACAGCCATGAAGGTGAGTTCAAATGTATCCCAGATTGATCAATAATTTGCTCATTGCTGGGATCAAGCTGATAACGCTACGTCTATATCCCGTTAGATAAATAACTACACACAAATTACCTGTACATGAGAGAGAAGCTTAACGATAACGAATCAAACCACCTTAAACCATATACAAAGTCTCACTAACTCAAGAGTGAGGGAGCCAGTATATATAGGCGAGGGGATAAGGACAGGACCAAGTATGACAGAAAAAAGTGGAAATGACAGTAGAAAAAATATAGTAAAAAGTAGGGAGAGTAGTTTAGTGGCACAAGAGAGACATGGGAGTGAAGAGAGGCAGTAGTAATGGGCATCTTCCACATGTGTAAGTTAGAATTGCTGCCGAAGTAGCAGTATCCGTATCCATCCTGTGTGTGGAAAATTGCATTTATCTGAATGTATCATTATGTATATAACAGTAAATGAACAAAGATAATTATTATTTATCAGTTAGACAAGTAGGAATTTGGGACACCTAGGTCGCAAAAAATGTCCCCCTTCGATACCTACCACTGTCATATCCACAAGTTGCTCTGGACCTATTAATTATAAATAAAAGATACATCACGAGGAATTCTAGTAAATATATAAATTTGTGAACTGTATATTAAAAATAATAAATGATTATATATATATATATATATATATATATATATATATATATATATATATATATATATATATATATATATATATATATATATATATATATATATATATATATATGTCGTGCCGAATAGGCAGAACTTGCGATCTTGGCTTAAACAGCAACGCTCATCTTGCCATATAGGACAAGTGAAAATTTGTGTATGCAATAATTTCGCTAAAATCATTCTGAACCTAACGAAAAAAATATATTTCGCTGTGTTTGTTTAGTATTAAATTATTGTAAACAAATCTAAATTATATTTAGTTGGGTTAGGCTAAAATAAATTGTTCTTGTTATAATAAGGTTAGGTAAGTTTTCTAAGATTCTTTTGGTGCAAAATTAAAATTTTTTAAATTAACATTAATGAAAAAAATATATATTTAAACGTATAAGAGAAAATTTCGGAATTGACTTAATTTTAAATGAGTTCTTGCTAATTGACCAGTTTTACGTATTCGGATGACATATATATATATATATATATACATATATATATATATATATATATATATATATATATATATATATATATATATATATATATATATATATATATATATATATATATATATATATATATATATATATATATATATATATATATATATATATATATATATATATACATATATATATACATATATATATACACACATTTATACACCAGAAAGAGAATATATCTTAAACATATTATTATTATTCTAATCAAAAAGAAGCGCTAAGCCACAAGGACTATACAGCACATCTTAAACATAACACTCACCAATTTGACTGGAGATTAATGTGTATCATACTCAGAAAACCTCACTGTCTATCACTGAAAATAGCACTGGCCAGAGTTAAACATAACAGACTTATCTGAGGTTCCTGGAGCTGTCTTGTCCAGTCGCCTGATATCTCAAGTTATGCAGGAATGCACATCCAACAATTTCGCCTTCTATTTAAGAGGTGTCAACCCAGTTTTAACCTCTAGAGTACGAAAAATTCTTCCCATTATACACTACCGTTAGTGTCCAATTCAAACAAAATGGCGAGTATCCTGCGCAGGCGCAGCTTCCCGTTTTCGATAACAAATTTTATTAAATACAGTATGGTCATCTATTTACATATAACTACTGTATTTCTGGAAAATATATACAGTATTTTCCACACTGTGGATGGTATTGCAAGAGCGTTTGGATGAACATAAGGCCCAGGAACTAGGCCCCCAAAAGGGTTAACAGGAACACATCCAGATTTATATCTGTGATACTTTGCTCACGGCCTCAATAAATTCCAGATACACAGCATCATACGTTTGATCGTAATTCATCCTATATCTTAGTGAAAGATTTTAATACGTTTAGTATAGCCTGATTTAGTCATCCTTCATCCTCTCGCCCTAACTCACCTGGAATGTCATAAATAAAAGTCTCTCTTCTTCAGGCAATCCTATTCTATATGATAGTTGCATAGTGGGTACAAAGCCTAGCTTCTTTTGTCCTGTCGTATTCCATCACACGGGATGGGTTATATAGTGCAGAAATCTGTCACTATAAGCTGGGAGATTTCAGTAAGGCAATAAGGGTATCGTTAAGTATTCCATTATTCACAGCAATGGTGTTCAACCTTCTTACACAAGTGTGTTACATTTCATGATGTATTGTGTGGTGAGGGCTACACGGTTTTGTTGACATTGTGCAGTGTGGAACCTACTATATAGAAGTGAATTCATAATTTCATGTGAGGGCCGCATTCACTACCTAGCAGGGCAGCAGGATGGGGACCTCTGCACCAAAAGGTAATCTGTTACTGAAGCTTCAAAGGTTTCCTTAGAGCTGCAGTTTTATTGCAATAATCGTAGACAATATCGACAGGTTGATCAACAAGACATAAGTGCAGTACTTAGGAATCTTTATTGCAGAACGTTTTCGCCTATGTTAGAGGTTTCTTCAGTCAAATATGCTGTATAGCCCTTGTGGCTTAGCGCTTCTTTTTTATAATAATAATAATAATAATTCAGTCAAATATAGAGGTGACTCGTATACTGGAGACAGTGGAAGAAATGGAGAGGTAATTTTGAAGGTGGCCATCAGAGCTGGAGTTACTGCTACTACCTGGAAATTACCGTCTCTCAAGACAACCCATCCCACACACGGGAGAAATGGATTGTTCTGTAGACATTACGGACCTCCCTAGTCTCTAATATCTCACTAATCCCCAACATCACCCACTTACACCCCAACGACGCATAACCTGACATCACGACGCATAACCTGAAATCACGAAGCATCACTTGACATCACGACGCATTACCTTATATATATATATATATATATATATATATATATATATATATATATATATATATATATATATATATATATATATATATATATATATATATATATGTCGTGCCTAATATGTAAAACTGGTCAATTAGCAAGAACTCATTTAAAATTAAGTCCTTTCTAAAATTTTATCTTATACGTTTAAAGATATATATTTTTCATTAATATTGATTTAAAATTTTTTAATTTTGCACCAAAAGAATCTTAGAAAACTTACCTAACCTTATTATAACAAGAACAATTTATTTTAGCCTAACCCAACGAAATATATTTTATATAAGTTTACAATAATTTAATAATAAAGAAACACAACGAAATATATTTTTTTTCGTTAGGTTCAGAATGATTTTGGCGAAATTATTGCATACACAAATTTTCGCTTGTCCTATATGGCAAGATGAGCGTTGCTATTTAAGCCAAGATCGCAAGTTCTGCCTATTCGGCACGACATATATAAATATATATATATATATGTATAAATATATATATATATATATATATATATATATATATATATATATATATATATATATATATATATATATATATTGATTCCTGGAGATGGGAAGCACAGTGCCAGCACTGAAGGAGGGGTGTTAGTGTTGTAGTTTTATAACTGTAGTGTAAGCAAGCCTCTGGCAAGACAGTGATGGAGCGAATGATGAAAGTTTTTTTCTTTTTCAGTCCACCCTGCCTAGGTGGGAAATGGCCAATGTGTTAATAAAAAAATATATATATGGGGCCGCCTGGTGGTGCAGACAGCTAGTTGACCAGCTGGTGGTGCAGACAGCCAGCTGGCCGCCTTGCAGTGCAGACAGCCAGTTGACCGCCTGGTGGTGCAGACAGTCAGTTGACCGCCTGGTGGTGCAGACAGCCAGTTGACCGCCTGGTGGTGCAGACAGCCAGCCAGGATGCCGGCAGTGAGCCGCCGAACCTGAACAACACACAAACACAAGTCGCTGTACTCCAATTAACACATCAGACCTCTGGGACGCAGGTCACGTCAGGTCACTACCATAGTTGAAGGCGGTGCTGGGGGATGTGTTGAATGAGGAGGAGGGGGGATGCTACAAGGGTGGGGGTGTGGAGAATGTAGGGAATATGTTATGAGAGTGGAGGTGGTAGTTGTTAGGAGAAAGGGTGCTGGAGATGTTAGGAGAAGGGGTGCCGAAGATGTTAGAAGAGGTGCTGGAGAGTTAGAAGAAGGGGTGCTGGAGGTGTTAGAAGGGGTCCTGGAGATGTTTAGAAGAAGGGGTGCTGGAAATGTTAAGAGAACTGGTGCTGGAGATGTTAAGAGAAGGAGTGCTGGAGATGTCAGTAGAGTATACGTAGGGAATGCTAGAATAGTGTGGATATTACAGAAGTTACTAGAGTACAGTTAGAATAGAAACACTGTCTCACAAGCAGCATGCTCCATGGGTCAGCTCTGACAGCACTGATATTTGTAATCAACTTGTGTGGCCTGGACAAAGAAATCAAATGTGACTGAGGACATTGCAAATCACCTGGATTCCCAAAATCTGCACAATCCAGGGCAACATGGGTTCAGGGCAGGTCGCTCCTGCCTCTCACAACTACTGGATCACTATGACATGGCCTTGGATGCACTGGAAGAAAATCAGAATGCAGATGTAATATACACAGACTTTGCAAAAGCATTTGACAAATGCGATCATGGCGTAATAGCCCATAAAATACGTGCTAAAGGAATAACTGGGAAAGTGGGGAGATGGATCTTCAACTTCCTAACAAATCGAACACAAAGAGTAGTGGTCAACAGAGTTAAATCGGAGGCTGCCATAGTGAAGAGCTCTGTTCCACAAGGCACAGTACTCGCCCCCATCTTATTCCTTATCCTCATATCAGACATAAACAGAGATATACACCACAGCACCGTATCATCCTTTGCGGATGATACTAGGATCTGCATGAGGCTGTCATCTGCTGAGGACACGGTTAACCTCCAAGAAGATATAAACAAAGTTTTCCAGTGGGCAACGGTAAACAATATGATGTTCAATGAGGACAAATTCCAACTACTCCGTTATGGAAAACTGGAGGAGATAATAACAAGAACAGAGTATACTACTGACTCCGGCCATACAATAGAGCGGAAAAATAATGTAAGGGACCTGGGAGTAGTAATGTCTGAGGATCTCACTTTCAAGGATCACAACAGTGCCACAATCGCACGTGCAAAGAAAATGATAGGATGGATAATGAGAACTTTCAAAACGAGAGATGCCAAGCCCATGATGATCTTTTTCAAATCACTTGTTCTCTCTAGGCTGGAATACTGCTGTACATTAACATCTCCATTCAAAGCAAGTGAAATCGCAGATCTAGAGAGTGTACAGAGATCCTTTACTGCACGTATAAGTTCTGTCAAGTGCCTTAACTACTGGGAACGCTTGGAAGCACTTGACTTGTACTCGTTGGAACGCAGGAGGGAGAGATATATCATAATCTACACTTGGAAAATCTTGGAAGGAATGGTCCCAAATCTGCACACAGAAATCACTCCCTACGAAAGTAAAAGACTGGGCAGGCAATGCAAAATGCCCCCAATAAAAAGTAGGGGCGCCATTGGTACACTAAGGGAAAACACCCTAAGTGTCCGGGGCCCAAAACTGTTCAACAGCCTCCCATCAAGCATTAGGGGAATTGCCAATAAACCCCTGGCTGCCTTCAAGAGAGAGCTGGACAGATACCTAAAGTCAGTGCCGAATCAGCCGGGCTGTGGCTCGTACGTTGGACTGCGTGCGGCCAGCAGTAACAGCCTAGTTGATTAGACCCTGATCCATCGGGAGGCCTGGTCATGGACCGGGCCGCGGGGGCGTTGATCCCCGGAATAACCTCCAGGTAACTGATACATTCAGTAGAAAACATAACAGCAGGCCTATTGGTACATTCAGTAGAGAACACAACAGTAAGGCTACTGATACATTCAGTAGAGAACACAACAGTAAGGCTACTGATACATTCAGTAGAGAACACAACAGTTGGCCTACTGATACATTCAGCAGAGAACACAAGAGAGCGTGTGGAAGATTTGGACGACCCTGGCCCATGGCCGGGCTCGGAGAGTAGTGTGACTCTCGAAACTCATCAAAGGTATACCAAAGGCAAGTTACTGCTGCGGTCGGAAAAGTGTCACACACTGGAAAAAGTGAGTGACGGTTCGGGTAGAGGTGTCAGGCTGGACCAACGCTGACTAGCGGTGCTTCACAACGGAACGACATTCCCCCTGGTACTTGTAAACGACACGCCTGACACCGCAAGCTTAACAAGGAAAATAAATACTGGGGAAGACAGGGGAGGTTAAGAAGGACCTTTGCAGTCTACAAGAATGGACAGACAGGTGTTTATTGGACTTTAACCCCAGCAAGGTGCAAGGTTATGACCATCGGAGCAGGAAAGGGAAGAAGAGATGCACAACACGCACACACACACGCACTGGAAGGACATTTATAATAATTATTATTATAATCATGGGGAAGTTAAACCCGTAGGGATTATACAGCGTCTGTGGGGGAGAGGGATGGAAGGTATTTAGGTTTAATTCAGTGAACGGGAGCACAGATCCAATTCCCTCACCAGGCCCCTCTAGGAACCTCCCTTGAGCTCCTACGGAGCACAAAAGCTGAATAACCTATGTATGCAAAATAACCACAAGGGAGTAATTGAATGATAGCTCTAGGCCTTTCAAGCTGCAATCAACACATCATCAGAAGCTTGCAATATTGCAGAAATAGAGCAGGAAATAGATCCGTTCAAGTGAGTGGCACTCTCATTCTCTCTCTCATTCTGGAGAGAGCCATTCATATGAACGTATCTTTCCGGATTTCTTGCTCTATTTCTGCATTATTGCAAACTCCTGATGATGTAATGATCGCAACACGAAAGGCCTAGAACTATCATTCACCTCCCCCTGTGGTTATTTGGCATCATTTGTAGCTTGTTCGCGATTATTGTATGCGAGAGGCATGACCGATTACGCAGCACCAACATAGAATCACCACCTGAGATTATATGTTGTTAGGTAAGACACATATGCAACAGTTAGGTAACTTTATTTCGAAACGTTTCGCCTACACAGTAGGCTTCTTCAGTCGATGGACTGATTACATCGTCTTCAAGTATCTTCTGCTTCTATCAACTTTTCTGTACTTGACTGAAGAAGCCTACTGTGTAGGCGAAACGTTTCATAATAAAGATACCTAACTGTTGCATATGTGTCTTACCTAACAACCTGTCGGTATTTTATGCCATTTTAATGTTCAAAGTTGATAGAAGCAGAAGAATCTTGAAGAGATTATATGTCCAGAGATTATATGTCTAGAAAACTTGAGAAAGCTAAGATTCACAACAAGACTAGTCCCGGAGCTATGAGGAACGATCTACGAAGCAAAGCCACAGGAAATCAACCTTGCAGCACTGTAGAGAACCATGCAGGATATGATTACGGCATACGAGATACTCAGAGGATTCAATATAGTAGGATCAAACAAAGGTCAGACTGACCCCACTACGACTACGGCTGCGACTGCCACTCCACTTCTACCACTATTGCTACTACCATTGCTATTGCCTTCTTTTACCCTTCATTCCACTTTCTCTCTTGTGCTACTAAACTACTCTCCCTACTTTGTACTACCAACTATTGCTTCTACTACTACTTCCACTACCAGCATTACAATTACCACTAATTCTCTTTTTTCCTCTCTTGGTCCCGTCTCTGTCTCCCTCGCCTATATATACTGTCTCCCTCACTCTTCTGTGTTAGTGTGACTTTGTAAGTGGTACAAACCAGACCGAAACGTCGTCGTTGGCTTTCCTCTCTCCTATGTGCGAGTTATTTGTGTATTGTTCCAGTCACGGTATTGTGCCTTTTTTGTAGGAGCTTTCAGCGCACAACCCAAAAAAGACGCGGGTTTAATCCCTAAACAGGGTGAGATGCATGGGCATGTCTCCTTATACCTGCTGTCTCTTTTCATCCTAGCAATACACAGACACTTGTGTGACTGTTTTGAGTGCCATCCTGGAGACAAAAACTTAAATGCTTGTGGAACAATACTAGCGCTGCCTTATTTTAATAAACATGAGTGCCAAGTGCCTGATAGTGTTATACAAGTAACATGAGTGTCAAGTGCTAGGCAGTGTCATAGAAGTAACATGGTTGCCAAGTGCTAGGCAGTGTCATACAAGTGACATAAGTGTCAAGTGCCAGGCAGAGTCATACAAGTGACATAAGTGTCAAGTGTCAGTCAGTGTCATACAAGTAACGTGGGTGCCAGGTGTCAGACAGTGTCATTCGGGTAACATGGGTGTCAAGTGCCAGACAGTGTTATAAAGTGAGTAACAAGAGTGCCAAGGGGTGCCATTCAAATGGCTGCAGAAAGAGAACAGACAAACACATGAGTGTGCATATGTAGTTGTGGACAACACCTGGTCAGGTCACGGGTATAATATTCACAAGTTGATAACTAAGAACATAAGCAACACCTGGATACATTTGTATATATTTCTGAGGGAATTTAGATTTTGGTGGGAGATGACAAAATTTGTGTCCTCGGCAAAGAGAACACGTCCAAGTTGCTAATATACATACGAGAGATTATTGATGTATAATAGGAAGAGAAGAGGGATAAAGACACTGCCCTGTGGGACGCCTATATCAATAGGTCTTATTGATGAGGTTGTGCCCTTGATAGAGACATATTGCTCCTCTAGGTAAGGAGTTAGCAAGGAGCACTGCAAGTCACTCTCATTACTTTCTTGTGTTCTCTGTCGGCCCACAATCACCGTCACACCGACAGCGTCCCGCAAATTGATTCATTCCCTGTATTTACAGGAGAGTGAGGGCGTGGTGGGTCACAGTGGAGCCAGGTCAGACGAGGTGGTCACAGCCTCAGGTCATGTTGGGTCACCTAGCCGGCACACCTACCGGTTTAGCGCCTCCCTGTTACTCGGGTCGACGGAAATGTCCTCTCCTGTGTCCAGGTAGATGTAATTTGAGGTCTTAATGGCGTCAACAGCACTACGCCACACCAACAACATCTCGTTCACATTTTTTGTGGTGTCAAGTTGTGAGCTGGACGTTGTGTTCTTTCAGGAGTGACGCTGAAGTTCAGTGGAAAACTAAAGTTGAAAGTCAAGCTGAACTTTACTCGATATTAATGTGGCGAACATTACACTAAGTGGAAACTTTCGCCACTTTGAGACTGAGTCACCGGGACCTGAAGTGTGAATGTGGTCTGAATTGTTTGTGTGTGTTCTGAAGTGTTAATGTGTGCTGACGTGTGTTTGGGGTTAAGAATGTGTGTGTGTGTGTGTGTGTGTGTGTGTGTGTGTGTGTGTGTATTCACCTAATTATATTCACCTAATTGTGGTTGCAGGGGTCGAGTCATATCTCCTGGCCCCGCCTCTTCACTGGTGTGTGTGTGTGTGTGCTGAAAGATGTCTGTGTATGTACCAACTCAAATACACTACAGATCAAGAAACAAAGCTTGCTGTATCTTGCAAAAAAAAAAAAAAAAAAATAATGAAGCAGTGCCTGCATCTGTCCTGCTCTTCCTGTGGTTACAGTTTAACTCAGTCATCCACTCCCACCTCCCGCCTTCAACACCCCTACGGATTTAGCACTTTCCCAAAATACTACTACTACTACTCCATCTACTACTACTACTAATAATAACAGTAGTAAAAGTAACAACAATAATAATAAGAGCAATTATAATAGTAATCCTGTCACTGGTACTTTGAGTTTGTCTTGTGATTATGAACAAAATTTATTCAGTTGTATAATGAGTTTTTCATACGAAGACATGACTGAGAACCCTGAATCTATGAAGATATGACTGAGAACCCTGAATCTATGAAGATATGACTGAGAACCCTGAATCTATGAAGATATGACTGAGAACCCTGAATCTATGAAGATATGACTGAGAACCCTGAATCTATGAAGATATGACTGAGAACCCTGAATCTATGAAGATATGACTGAGAACCCTGAATCTATGAAGATATGACTGAGAACCCTGAATCTATGAAGATATGACTGAGAACCCTGAATCTATGAAGATATGACTGAGAACCCTGAATCTATGAAGATATGACTGAGAACCCTGAATCTACGAAGACATGACTGAGAACCCTGAATCTACGAAGACTACGAAGACATGACTGAGAACCCTGAATCTATGAAGACATGACTGAGAACCCTGAATCTACGAAGACATGACTGAGAACCCTGAATCTATGAAGATATGACTGAGAACCCTGAATCTACGAAGACATGACTGAGAACCCTGAATCTATGAAGATATGACTGAGAACCCTGAATCTATGAAGACATGATTGAGAACCCTGAATCTACGAAGACATGACTGAGAACCCTGAATCTATGAAGATATGACTGAGAACCCTGAATCTATGAAGACATGACTGAGAACCCTGAATCTACGAAGACATGACTGAGAACCCTGAATCTATGAAGATATGACTGAGAACCCTGAATCTATGAAGACATGACTGAGAACCCTGAATCTATGAAGATATGACTGAGAACCCTGAATCTATGAAGACATGACTGAGAACCCTGAATCTATGAAGATATGACTGAGAACCCTGAATCTATGAAGATATGACTGAGAACCCTGAATCTATGAAGACATGACTGAGAACCCTGAATCTATGAAGATATGACTGAGAACCCTGAATCTATGAAGATATGACTGAGAACCCTGAATCTATGAAGACATGACTGAGAACCCTGAATCTATGAAGATATGACTGAGAACCCTGAATCTATGAAGACATGACTGAGAACCCTGAATCTATGAAGATATGACTGAGAACCCTGAATCTATGAAGATATGACTGAGAACCCTGAATCTATGAAGATATGACTGAGAACCCTGAATCTATGAAGACATGACTGAGAACCCTGAATCTATGAAGATATGACTGAGAACCCTGAATCTATGAAGATATGACTGAGAACCCTGAATCTACGAAGACATGACTGAGAACCCTGAAGATCTATGAAGATATCTACGAAGATATGACTGAGAACCCTGAATCTATGAAGATATGACTGAGAACCCTGAATCTATGAAGATATGACTGAGAACCCTGAATCTATGAAGATATGACTGAGAACCCTGAATCTATGAAGATATGACTGAGAACCCTGAATCTATGAAGATATGACTGAGAACCCTGAATCTATGACTGAGATAATCTATGAAGATATGACTGAGAACCCTGAATCTACGAAGACATGACTGAGAACCCGAATCTACGAAGACATGACTGAGAACCCTGAATCTACGAAGATATGACTGATAACCCTGAATCTATACTCTCTTCAAAGACAGACTGAGGGGAAATTTTAATGACAGAGGAACTGATCACCTATCAATGCTGAGGGACTGATCACCTGTCAAGGCTAAGAGACTGATTACCTGTCAAGGCTGAGGGACTGACAACCTATCAAGACTGAGGGACTGCTCACCTCAAAATTCTCTCTACACTTCTTCCACCATTTCCAGTATTCATTCTCCATACCTGATTGAAAAAAACAGTTGATTGGCAAAACGTATCCATCAAGTTGCCCGAGTTTTACACACATCTTACACATTATCTTATAGGAGAGGCGAGGTGAACACGAGGGTCAGCCTCAGAGAACAACGCTTCCTCACACTGATACGGCAGCCCATCATTGCTGACAAACTGCTGTCCGGGAATCTCTCACACCATCATTAGGTCAAGAGGGAGTGAGGTCAGGAGGATGGGCAGGAGTCAGGGATGAAAGGCGGAGGACCTTGCTGGAGGTCATTGATGTATCAGGTGCTGGTCATCCCGTGTTGACTGAAGCTGGGGATTTCGACGGTGTGTAGATAGTGATCTGCCTCCTTGACAAATGAGATACTTGTGCAACATTTGGATGTCTTTATTCTGGAAACGTTGCGTCAGCCATTGGCTTCTCCAGTCCAATGTAGAGAAAGGTGGAAGATGAGGAAGAGTTTGAGGTAATCAATCCCTCAGCCTGGTGGGGGTCGATGTACTGGAGGTCGACTGGACTGAAGAAACCACTGGCTGGAGAAACCTCTGCACGATAAAGATACCCAAATGTTATACGAGTGTGTCATTTATCAACATGTCAGTTTTCTAAACCATTTATTCACGTCTGTTTCCTTACATCCTCTCACAAAGATGGAAGTTACAATCAACTTGTATGTCCTGGAGTGACCAAGGTCCCTGGACCTAGACAACATTTAAAATGAATAAGGCCCATGTGTAAGGCCTAGGATTCTTTATTGATGGAGATATTTCGCCAATTAGTGACCCCTTTTTAATCCAGGAGGTGATCAGTCTCTCAGCCTTGGCTGAGGGACTGATACCTCATCTTTTGTATATAGTTCTACTGTCTTCCAATTATGTTCTTGAATTTTGTATTGATAAAGCCACTGGATGGCGAAACGTCTACATTAATGATACCCAGATATTGCACATCTTTCAGAAAGATACTTGAAGGCACTGTCTTTTAAAAGACACTTAGTTTATCAGATAATGAAAGATCGTCGGCTCTGTTTACTTCCTTGACTCATTAAGGTGGCGCCGTAAATACGGGTAAAAGTGTAGTTGTTTAGGGTAGAGGTGTAAGAGCCGTGGTTGAACATTGACACTAGAGTGTGAAGCCTCGTAGAGGGGGCCTCATACCGCCCCTTCAAGCTGGGAAAGAGGGGCACTGATATCGGACAAGGGCATTCGATCCAAAGAATTGAAACTACCTTTTGTTTCCTCGGAGACGTTGTTTAATTAATGAGGGTTTAGTGTTTCTTGTGACTGTAGAGTGTAGGGGATACCAACATAAACAGTGACAGTGAAAAGGCGGGGGCAGGAACTGTGACTCGACCCCTGCGACCACACCTAGGTGAGTACATGAGCCTTAACCTACAATCTCCTTATTGATGTGCCTAATAATTTTAATATACAGTAAACATGGACCCGTGTAGATCGCAGTGATGTCGTGAAATCGGGTCCATCTTTTCGAAACACCCTGTGTAATAATAATACTAGTCCCCTTCCTCGAATCAGATCTGCTTACATCAGATTTCCCAGGTGCTGTATGACCCTTCCGGGTTTGGCACTTCCTCGTGAATAAAAGTGAATGCAGGTGTAGGGCCCAGCACATTAGCCACCACCACCACCCACCCATGTTGCCTTTTATCCTAACCGTCCACATGAAGTAATTAATCATTTTATGCCACCGAGGAGAGGTCAGAGGTCATCACACCGAGGTCACACAAGCTGGTCACTACCGAGGCAGCAACTTCTGTTTAATCAGTGAACAATAAATTGTAATCCAAGATGGATGACACCAATGATTTACTGCATTAAATCCCATTAACAATACTACAGTTGAGAGGTTTCTAGTCTCGTAAACATTACTCTGAGTGTGACCTTTAAAAGGGGCATTGAAAGGTAAGTTAGATATTAGGGAGGAACAGGCTGGGTCATACATTAACATGTTATTAACACGTGATAAGATCGACCATCATGGATCACAACCAACATTCTCTCTCTTTTAGAAGAATTATCAACCAATACTACAACGATGAAGTCAAACGCTTCTTTAAAGCCCACAAATTTAAATAATGCTTACGCGATAAAAGGCCGAAAACAGTAGGATTTTTGGAAGACTTTAAAAAAATGCAGACTGGAGTTAACAAATATTTTCAGTATAACTGATGACAAAAACTAGCCAAATTAAACTCTGCTTTCAAGACAAAAGAATCAAGTTAAATATTTGGAAATTTGCGTCATAACGCGAAGAGCTTATGAGTAGTGAGCGTATTAAGAGACGACTCAACAGAGAGAGAGTTTCCAACACCCTAATTTCCTCACGCTGAACTAATATGGATCATACAGTGTTGTGGGTAGGGATGTACACAGGTTAGGAATGTGTGAGGGGTAGGGGAGTGAGGGGTAGGAGCGTGAGGGGTAGGGGAGTGAGGGTAGGGGGCTAGTGTAAGTAGGAGTTAGTGCGAGAGTAAAAAATTTAATTTATAACTTGTGTAATAAGTTAAGTTTCCGATAAAAAATATCCAAGGAGACAGTCTGTATCAAAGGTGGGACTTTTAGTGAGGAGATCAGTTAGAATGACTATTATGGGGGTGAAGACGTCGCAAGGGAAATTCAGTTCCTGATCAGCTGGGCTGTGGTGCATACCTGGACTCGTGCAACTAACACTAACAGCCCGGTTGATCAGGCCATCACCATGTGGCCTCATCTGGAACTAAGCCACCGGGCACTGGCTCCCTGGAACCATCTCCAGGTAGCAAACACTGTACACAATACTCATCGTACTGCCCGAAATGTCTTGCATAATAAGGGGCTTTTTATAGTTATATATGTCAAGACAGAATAAAAAGGAACAACACCGTGACTGAAACAGTACACAACCCGCACACACAACCTTATTATGACGACGTTTCGGTCCGACTTGGACTATTTACAAGTTACACTTAACTGTATAAAAAAAGTCAAAAGATCATACAAAAAAATATTTCTGACCACTACCGTGCATTGTGACCACTACCGTGCATTGTGACCACTAGCGTGCACTGTGACCACTACCGTGCACTGTGAACACTACCGTGCATTGTGACCACTACCGTGCATTGTGACCACTACCCTGCACTGTGAACACTACCGTGCACTGTGACCACTACCGTGCATTGTGACCACTACCGTGCATTGTGACCACTACCCTGCACTGTGAATACTACCGTGCATTGTGACCACTACCCTGCACTGTGACCACTACCGTGCATTGTGACCACTACTCTGCATTGTGACCACTACCGTGCATTGTGACCACTACCGTGCACTGTGAACACTACCGTGCATTGTGACCACTACCCTGCACTGTGAACACTACCGTGCATTGTGACCACTACCGTGCATTGTGACCACTACCCTGCACTGTGAACACTACCGTGCACTGTGACCACTACCGTGCATTGTGACCACTACCGTGCATTGTGACCACTACCCTGCACTGTGAACACTACCGTGCATTGTGACCACTACCCTGCACTGTGAACACTACCGTGCACTGTGACCACTACCGTGCATTGTGACCACTACCGTGCACTGTGAACACTACCGTGCATTGTGACCACTACCGTGCACTGTGAACACTACCGTGCATTGTGACCACTACCGTGCATTGTGACCACTACCGTGCACTGTGAACACTACCGTGCATTGTGACCACTACCGTGCATTGTGACCACTACCGTGCACTGTAAACACTACCGTGCATTGTGACCACTACCGTGCATTGTGACCACTACCGTGCATTGTGACCACTACCCTGCACTGTGAACACTACCGTGCATTGTGACCACTACCGTGCACTGTGAACACTACCGTGCATTGTGACCACTACCGTGCATTGTGACCACTACCGTGCACTGTGAACACTACCGTGCATTGTGACCACTACCGTGCACTGTGAACACTACCGTGCATTGTGACCACTACCGTGCATTGTGACCACTACCGTGCACTGTGAACACTACCGTGCATTGTGACCACTACCGTGCATTGTGACCACTACCGTGCACTGTGAACACTACCGTGCATTGTGACCACTACCGTGCATTGTGACCACTACCGTGCACTGTGAACACTACCGTGCACTGTGACCACTACCGTGAACTGTGAACACTACCGTGCACTGTGAACACTACCCTGCACTGTGACCACTACCGTGCACTGTGAACACTACCGTGCACTGTGACCACTACCGTGCATTGTGACCACTACCGTGCACTGTGAACACTACCCTGCACTGTGACCACTACCGTGCACTATGACCACTACCCTGCACTGTGAACACTACCGTGCATTGTGACCACTACCGTGCATTGTGACCACTACCGTGCACTGTGAACACTACCGTGCATTGTGACCACTACCGTGCATTGTGACCACTACCGTGCACTGTGAACACTACCGTGCACTGTGACCACTACCGTGCACTGTGAACACTACCGTGCACTGTGAACACTACCCTGCACTGTGACCACTACCGTGCACTGTGAACACTACCGTGCACTGTGAACACTACCGTGCACTGTGACCACTACCCTGCACTGTGAACACTACCGTGCATTGTGACCACTACCGTGCAGTGTGAACACTACCGTGCATTGTGACCACTACCCTGCACAGTGATCACTACCCTGCATTATGACCACTACCCTGCACTGTGACTACTACCCTGCACTGTGACCACTACCCTGCACTATGATCACTACCCTGCACAATGATCACTACCCTGCACTGTGATCACTACCTTGCACTGTGACCACTACCCTGCACTGTGATCACTACAATGCACTGTGAACACTACCGTGCATTGTGACCACTACCGTGCATTGTGACCACTACCCTGCACTGTGAACACTACCGTGCATTGTGACCACTACCGTGCATTGTGACCACTACCCTGCACTGTGAACACTACCGTGCATTGTGACCACTACCGTGCATTGTGACCACTACCCTGCACTGTGAACACTACCGTGCACTGTGACCACTACCGTGCATTGTGACCACTACCCTGCACTGTGAACACTACCGTGCATTGTGACCACTACCGTGCACTGTGAACACTACCGTGCATTGTGACCACTACCGTGCACTGTGACCACTACCGTGCACTGTGACCACTACCCTGCACTGTGACCACTACCGTGCACTGTGACCACTACCGTGCACTGTGACCACTACCCTGCACTGTGACCACTACCGTGCACTGTGACCACTACCGTGCATTGTGACCACTACCCTGCACTGTGACCACTACCGTGCACTGTGACCACTACCGTGCATTGTGACCACTACCCTGCACTGTGACCACTACCGTGCATTGTGACCACTACCCTGCACTGTGACCACTACAGTGCACTGTGACCACTACCGTGCATTGTGACCACTACCCTGCACTGTGAACACTACCGTGCACTGTGACCACTACCGTGCACTGTGACCACTACCCTGCACTGTGACCACTACCGTGCACTGTGACCACTACCGTGCACTGTGACCACTATCCTGCACTGTGACCACTACCGTGCACGGTGACCACTACCGTGCATTGTGACCACTACCCTGCACTGTGACCACTACCGTGCACTGTGACCACTACCGTGCACTGTGACCACTACTGTGCAGTGACCACTATAGTGCATTGTGAGCACTACCCTGCACAGTGACCACCACCGTGCATTGTGACCACTGCCCTGCACTGTGACCACTACCCTGCACTGTGACCACTACCGCGCACTGTGACCACTACCGTGCACTGTGACCATTACCGTGCACTGTGACCACTACCGTGCACTGTGACCACTACCGTGCACTGTGACCACTACCGTGCACTGTGACCACTACCTTGCGCTGTGACCACTACCGTGCACTGTGACCACTACCGTGCACTGTGACCACTACCGTGCACTGTGACCACTACCGTGCATTGTGAGCACTACCCTGCACAGTGACCACTACCGTGCATTGTGACCACTACCCTGCACAGTGACCACTACCGTGCATTGTGACCACTACCCTGCACAATGACCACTACCGTGCATTGTGACCACTACCCTGCACTGTGACCACTACCGTGCACTGTGACCACTACCGTGCACTGTGACCACTACCGTGCACTGTGACCACTACCCTGCAGTGTGACCACTACCGTGCACTGTGACCACTACCGTGCACTGTGACCACTACCCTGCACTGTGACCACTACCGTGCACTGTGACCACTACCGTTCATTGTGACCACTACCCTGCACTGTGACCACTACCCTGCACTGTGACCACTATAGTGCATTGTGAGCACTACCCTGCACAGTGACCACCACCGTGCACTGTGACCACTACCCTGCAGAGTGACCACTACCGTGCATTGTGACCACTACCCTGCACTGTGACCACTACCCTGCACTGTGACCACTACCGTGCACTGTGACCACTACCGTGCACTGTGACCACTACCGTGCACTGTGACCACTACCGTGCACTGTGACCACTAACGTGCATTGTGAGCACTACCCTGCACAGTGACCATTACCGTGGATTGTGACCACTACCCTGCACAGTGACCACTACCGTGCATTGTGACCACTACCCTGCACAGTGACCACTACCGTGCATTGTGACCACTACCCTGCACTGTGACCACTACCCTGCACAGTGACCACTACCCTGCAGTGTGACCACTACCCTGCAGTGTGACCACTATCCTGCACTGTGACCACTACCCTGCACTGTGACCACTACCCTCCACTGTGACCACTACCGTGCACTGTGACCACTACCGTGCACTGTGACCACTACCGTGCGCTGTGACCACTACCCTGCAGTGTGACCACTACCCTGCACAGTGACCACTACCCTGCAGTGTGACCACTACCCTGCACTGTGACCACTACCCTGCACTGTGACCACTACCCTGCACTGTGACCACTACCGTGCACTGTGACCACTAGCGTGCACTGTGACCACTACCGTGCACTGTGACCACTACTGTGCACTGTGACCGCTACCGTTCATTTTGACCACTACCCTGCACTGTGACCACTACCGTGCACTGTGACCACTACCGTGCATTGTGACCACTACCGTACACTGTGACCACTACCGTGCACTGTGACCACTACCGTGCACTGTGACCACTACCCTGCACTGTGACCACTACTCTACACTGTGACCACTATCCTGCACTGTGACCGCTACCCTGCACTTTGACCACTATCCTGCATTGTGACCACTGCCCTGCACTGTGACCACTACCCTGCACTGTGACCACTACCGTACACTGTGACCACTACCGTGCACTGTGACCACTACCGTGCACTGTGACCACTACCCTGCACTGTGACCACTACCTTGCACTGTGACCACTACCCTGCACTGTGACCACTACCGTGTACTGTGACCACTACACAGCACTGTGACCACTACCCTGCACTGTGACCAGTACCCAGCACTGTGACCACTACACTGCACTGTGACCACTACCGTGCACTGTGACCACTACCCTGCAGTGTGACCACTACCGTGCACTGTGACCACTACCGTGCACTGTGACCACTTCCGTGCACTGTGACCACTACCGTGCAATGTGACCACTACCCTGCACTGTGACCACTACCATGCACTGTGATCATTACCCTGCACTGTGACCACTACCCTGCACTGTGACCACTACCCTGCACTGTGACCACTACCGTGCACTGTGAACACTACCGTGCACCGTGACCACTACCCTGCACTGTGACCACTACCGTGCACTGTGACCACTACCGTGCACTGTGACCACTACCGTGCACTGTGACCACTACAATGCACTGTGACCACTACCGTGCACTATGACCACTACCGTGCACTGTGACCACTACCCTGCACTGTGACCATTACCCTGCACTGTGACCACTACCCTGCACTGTGACCACTACCGTGCACTGTGATCACTACCGTGCACTGTGACCACTACCATGCACTGTGACCACTACCGTGCACTGTGACCACTACACTGCACTGTGACCACTACCGTGCATTGTGACCACTACCCTGCACTGTGACCACTACCCTGCACTGTGACCACTGCCGTGCACTGTGACCACTACCCTGCAGTGTGACCACTACCCTGCACTGTGACCACTACCGTGCGCTGTGACCACTACCCTGCACTGTGACCACTACCCTGCACTGTGACCACTACCGTGCACTGTGACCACTACCGTGCACTGTGACCACTACCGTGCAGTGTGACCACTACCCTGCACTGTGACCACTACTGTACACTGTGACCACTACCGTGCACTGTGACCACTACCCTGCAGTGTGACCACTACCCTGCAGCGTGACCACTACCCTGCAGTGTGACCACTACCCTGCAGTGTGACCACTACCCTGCACTGTGCCCACTATCCTGCACTGTGACTACTACCCTGCACTGTGACCACTACTCTGCACTGTGACCACTACACTGCACTGTGACCACTACCGTGCACTGTGACCACTACCGTGCACTGTGGCCACTACCCTGCACTGTGACCACAACCCTGCACTGTGACCACTACCGTGCACTGTGACCACTACCCTGCACTGTGACCACTACCCTGCACTGTGACCACTGCCGTGCACTGTGACCACTACCCTGCACTGTGACTACTACCCTGCACTGTGACCACTACCGTGCGCTGTGACCACTACCCTGCACTGTGACCACTACCCTGCACTGTGACCACTACCGTGCACTGTGACCACTACCGTGCACTGTGACCACTACCGTGCAGTGCGACCACTACCGTGCACTGTGACCACTAATGTGCGCTGTGACCACTAACGTGCACTGTGACCACTACGCTGCACTGTGACCACTACCCTGCACTGTGACCACTACCCTGCAGTGTGACCACTACCCTGCAGTGTGACCACTACCCTGCACTGTGACCACTATCCTGCACTGTGACCACTACCGTGCACTGTGACCACTACCGTGCACTGTGACCACTACCGTGCGCTGTTACCACTACCCTGCTGGGTGACCACTACCCTGCACAGTGACCACTAACCTGCAGTGTAACCACTACCCTGCACTGTGACCACTACCCTGTACTGTGACCCCTACCCTGCACTGTGACCACTACCCTGCACTATGACCACTACCCTGCACTGTGACCACTACCGTGCACTGTGACCACTACCGTGCACTGTGACCACTACCCTGCACTGTGACCACTACCGTACACTGAGACCACTACCCTGCACTGGGACCACTACCGTGCACTGTGACCACTAACCTGCACTGTGTCCACTACCTTGCACTGTGACCACTACCCTGCACTGTGACCACTACCCTGCACTGTGACCACTACCCTGCACTGTGACTACTACCCTGCACTGTGACCACTACCGTGCACTGTGACCACTACCGTGCACTGTGACCACTACCGTGAACTGTGACCACTACCCTGCACTGTGACCACTACTGTACACTGTGACCACTACCGTGCACTGTGACCACTACCCTGCAGTGTGACCACTACCCTGCAGTGTGACCACTACCCTGCAGTGTGACCACTACCCTGCAGTGTGACCACTACCCTGCACTGTGCCCACTATCCTGCACTGTGACTACTACCCTGCACTGTGACCACTACTCTGCACTGTGACCACTACACTGCACTGTGACCACTACCGTGCACTGTGACCACTACCGTGCACTGTGGCCACTACCCTGCACTGTGACCACAACCCTGCACTGTGACCACTACCGTGCACTGTGACCACTACCCTGCACTGTGACCACTACCCTGCACTGTGACCACTGCCGTGCACTGTGACCACTACCCTGCACTGTGACTACTACCCTGCACTGTGACCACTACCGTGCGCTGTGACCACTACCCTGCACTGTGACCACTACCCTGCACTGTGACCACTACCGTGCACTGTGACCACTACCGTGCACTGTGACCACTACCGTGCAGTGCGACCACTACCGTGCACTGTGACCACTAATGTGCGCTGTGACCACTAACGTGCACTGTGACCACTACGCTGCACTGTGACCACTACCCTGCACTGTGACCACTACCCTGCAGTGTGACCACTACCCTGCAGTGTGACCACTACCCTGCACTGTGACCACTATCCTGCACTGTGACCACTACCGTGCACTGTGACCACTACCGTGCACTGTGACCACTACCGTGCGCTGTTACCACTACCCTGCTGGGTGACCACTACCCTGCACAGTGACCACTAACCTGCAGTGTAACCACTACCCTGCACTGTGACCACTACCCTGTACTGTGACCCCTACCCTGCACTGTGACCACTACCCTGCACTATGACCACTACCCTGCACTGTGACCACTACCGTGCAATGTGACCACTACCGTGCACTGTGACCACTACCCTGCACTGTGACCACTACCGTACACTGAGACCACTACCCTGCACTGGGACCACTACCGTGCACTGTGACCACTAACCTGCACTGTGTCCACTACCTTGCACTGTGACCACTACCCTGCACTGTGACCACTACCCTGCACTGTGACCACTACCCTGCACTGTGACTACTACCCTGCACTGTGACCACTACCGTGCACTGTGACCACTACCGTGCACTGTGACCACTACCGTGAACTGTGACCACTACCCTGCACTGTGACCACTACCCTGCACTGTGATCATTACCCTGCACTGTGACCACTACCCTGCACTGTGACCACTACCCTGCACTGTGACCACTATCCTGCACTGTGACCATTACACTGCACTGTGACCACTACCCTACACTGTGACCACAAGCCTGCACTATGACCACTACCCTACATTTTGACCACTACTAACCTGCACTGTGACCACTACCTTACCCTGTGACCACTACCCTGCACTGTGACCACTACCCTGCACTGTGACCACTACCATGCACTGTGACCACTCTCCTGCACTGTGACCACTACACTGCACTGTGACCACTACCCTACACTGTGGCCACAAACCTGCACTATGACCACCACCCTTCACTGTCACCACCACCCTACACTGTGACCACCACCCTACACTGTAACCACTACCCTACACTGTGACTACCACCCTACACTGTGATCACTGCCCTACACTGTGACCACCACCCTACACTGTGACCACCCTACACTGTGACCACTACCCTACCCTGTGACTACCACCATACACTGTGACCACTACCCTACACTGTGACCACCACCTTACACTATGACCACTACCCTACAGTGACCACTACCCTACACTGTGACCACCACCCTACACTGTGACTACCCTACACTGTGACCACTACCCTACACTGTGACTACCACCCTACACTGTGACCACTACCCTACACTGTGACCACCACCTTACATTGTGACAACTACCCTACAGTGACCACCACCCTACACTGTGACCACTACCCTACACTCTGACCACCACCCTACACTGTGACCACCACCCTACACTGTGACCACTACCCTACACTGTGACCACCACCCTACACTGTGACCACTACCCTACACTGTGACCACCTTACACTGACCACCACCCTACACTGTGACCACCACCCTACACTGTGACCACCACCCTACACTGTGACCACCACCCTACACTGTGACCACTACCCTACACTGTGACCACTACCCTACACTGTGACCACTACCCTGTAATGTGGAACGAAGTGAAGATGTACTTTGTTGTCTTCCCATCATCATATTTAGTAGACCAAGGCTTCAGTACAGTCGTCAAGCTTCTTGCCAAGCAAAGAAACAGACTGTAAATTAGTGAACCCATGGCAACACGGGTTTAGAGCAGGTCGCTCTTGCTTGTCCCAGCTACTGGACCACTATGACAACCTGGAGTTTACCTGGAGAGAGTTCCGTGCTAGTGACACTCCTGCTTTTCATTGGGGGGATGTTGCATCGTCTGCCAAGTCTTTTGCTTTCGTTGTGAGTGATTTTCGTGTGCAAGTTCGGTACTAGTCCCTCTAGTATTTTCCAGGTGTATATAATCATGTGGCCCGGTGGCCTGGTGGCTAAAGCTCCCGCTTCACACACGGAGGGCCCGGGTTCGATTCCCGGCGGGTGGAAACATTCGACACGTTTCCTTACACCTGTTGTCCTGTTCACCTAGCAGCAAATAGGTACCTGGGTGTTAGTCGACTGGTGTGGGTCGCATCCTGGGGGACAAGATTAAGGACCCCAATGGAAATAAGTTAGACAGTCCTCGATGACGCACTGACTTTCTTGGGTTATCCTGGGTAACTAACCCTCCGGGGTTAAAAATCCGAACGAAATCTTATCTTATCTTATCTCTCCCGCCTGCGTTCCAGGGAATACAGGTTTAGGAACCTCAAGCGCTCCCAGTAATTGAGGTGTTTTATCTCCGTTATGCGTGCCGTGAAGGTTCTCTGTACACTTTCTAGGTCAGCAATTTCACCTGCCTTGAAAGTTGCTGTTAGTGTGCAGCAATATTCCAGCCTAGATAGAACAAGTGACCTGAAGAGTGTCATCATGGGCTTGGCATCCCTAGTTTTGAAGGTTCTCATTATCCATCCTGTCATTTTTCTAGCAGCTGCGATTGATACAATGTTATGGTCCTTGAAGGTGAGATCCTCCGACATGATCACTCCTAGGTCTTTGACGTTGGTGTTTCGCTCTATTTTGTGGCCAGAATTTGTTTTGCACTCTGATGAAGTTTTAATTTCCTCGTGTTTACCATATCTGAGTAATTGAAATTTCTCATCGTTGAATTTCATATTGTTTTCTGCAGCCCACTGACAGATTTGGTTGATGTCTGCCTGGAGCCTTGCAGTGTCTGCAATGGAAGACACTGTCATGCAGATTCGGGTGTCATCTGCAAAGGAAGACACGGTGCTGTGGCTGACATCCTTGTCTATGTCAGATATGAGGATGAGAAACAAGATGGGAGCGAGTACTGTGCCTTGTGGAACAGAGCTTTTCACCGTAGCCGCCTCAGACTTTACTCTGTTGACTACTACTCTCTGTGTTCTCTTTGTGAGGAAATTATAGATCCATCTACCAACTTTTCCTGTTATTCCTTTAACACGCATTTTGTGCGTTATTACGCCATGGTCACACTTGTCGAAGGCTTTTGCAAAGTCTGTATATATTACATCTGCATTATTTTTGTCTTCTAGTGCATCTAGGACCTTGTCGTAGTGATCCAATAGTTGAGACAGACAGGAGCGACCTGTTCTAAACCCATGTTGCCCTGGGTTGTGTAATTGATGGGTTTCTAGATGGGTGGTGATCTTGCTTCTTAGGACCCTTTCAAAGATTTTTATGATATGGGATGTTAATGCTATCGGTCTGTAGTTCTTTGCTATTGCTTTACTGCCCCCTTGTGGAGTGGGGCTATGTCTGTTGTTTTTAGTAACTGTGGGACGACCCCCGTGTCCATGCTCCCTCTCCATAGGATGGTAAAGCCACGTGATAGGGGCTTCTTGCAGTTCTTGATGAACACGGAGTTCCATGAGTCTGGCCCTGGGGCAGTGCATGGGCATGTCATTTATCGCCTGTTCGAAGTCATTTGGCGTCAAGATAACATCAGATAGGCTTGTGTTAACCAAATTCTGTGGCTCTCTCATAAAAAATTAATTTTGATCTTCGACTCTCAGTCTGGTTAGTGGCTTGCTAAAAACTGAGTCATATTGGGACTTGAGTAGCTCACTCATTTCCTTGCTGTCATCTGTGTAGGACCCATCTTGTTTAAGTAGGGGCCCAATACTGGACGTTGTTCTCGACTTTGATTTGGCATAGGAAAATAAATACTTTGGGTTTCTTTCGATTTCATTTATGGCTTTTAGTTCTTCCCGCGATTCCTGACTCTTATAAGATTCCTTTAGCTTAAGTTCGATGACAAGGTCCTGGATGCTGTAGAAGATAAACAAAATACAGATGTAGTATACACATACTTTGCAAAGGCCGTCGACAAGTGTGACCATGGTGTAACAGTGCACAAAATGCATGATAAAGGAATAACAGGAAAAGTTGGTAGATGGATCTATAACTTCCTGACAAATAGAACACAAAGAGTAATAGTAAACAGAGTAAAGTCTGAGGCAGCCATGGTGAAAAGCTCTGTTCCACTAGGCACAGTACTCACTCCCATTCTATTCCTCATCCTCATATCTGACATAGACAGAGATGCAAACCATAGCTCTGTGTCTTCCTTTGCCGATGACACCCTGACTGCCATGACAGTAACCTCCATTGAAGACACCACAAGACTCCAAGAGGACATCAGACAAATCTTCAAATGGGCCACTCAAAACAATATGAAGTTCAATGAAGAGAAATTTCAGCTATGTACTCAGATATGGATAACTTGAGGAAATTAGAACTGTATCAGAGTATACGACAAATTCTAACCATACAATAAAGCGAAAAAGTATTGTGAAGGCATTGGGAGTGATAATGTCAGAGGATCTCGCCTTCAAAGACCACAGCAATGTATCTACTGCACCTGCTAGGAAAATGATAAGATGAATAATGAGAACCTTCAAAACTAGGGACACCAAGCCCATGATCATTCTCTAAATCGCATGTTGTCTCTAGGCTGGAATACTACTGTGCATTAACTGCCCCCTTCAATGCAAGCAAAATTGCTGACATGGAGAGTGTACAAAGAACTTTCATGGCACACATAAGTACAATAAGGCATCTAAATTACTGGGAACGATTGAAGTCCCTTTATCTGTATTCCCTGGAATGCAGGCCAGAGAGATACATGATAATATACACTTGGAAAATCCTAGAGGGATTAGTACCAAACTTGCACACGAAAATCACTCCCTATGAAATCAAAAGACTGGGCAGGAGATGCAACATTCCCCCAATGAGAAGCAGGGGCACCACGAGCACACTGAGAGACAACACCATAAGTATCTGGGGCCCAAGACTGTTCAACTGCGTCCCAGCATACATAAGGGGGATTACCAATAGACCCCTGGCTGTCTTCAAGAAGGCACTGGACAGGCACCTAAAGTCAGTACCTGACCAACCGGCTGTGGTTCGTACATCAGTTTGCGTGCGGCCAGCAGTAACAGCCTGGTTGAACAGACCCTGATCCACCATGAGTCCTGGTCTCAGACCAAGCCATGAGGGCATTGACCCCCAAAACCCTCTCCAGGTAAACTCCAGGTAATATATCCTAATGCCTCCCTAGCAGGCAGGTGTGCTAAATATTAACCAATACTAGATACCTTTACCTATTTGGGGAGTTGATACCATATATAAGGAGGCAAAATTAAATTATTGTAAAAAAACTGGTTATAACTATAACCATTAGTTTTTAAAGGGGTGGAGGGGTAAGCCAGCGGAAGGCCTCGGTCAGATGACCATAAGCTCCAGTTGTGGGTCATCATATGACTAAAACCAGCATCAGGAAACACTTGCTCTGTTTCCTGATGAACCTTACCCAATCTAACCAAATTATTGTAGGTACACACGATGATCATAATATCCAATCACCGCGTCCAGTATTATCTTCATCATCAGCCTTATTATGCATCTAAACCCTTCCAGATACTATTTTATTCGCTGAATCATATTGGGACTTCAGTACCTCACTCATTTCTTTCTTTGCTGTTACCTGTATAAGTCCCATCTCATTTAAGCAGGGGTTCAATATTGGATGTGGATTTTGCTCTAGATTTGGCATAAGAAAAGAAATACTTTGAGTGTTTTCAATTTCATTTATGGCTTTAAGTTCTTCCAGTGTTTTGTGGATCCTGTATGATTCCTTAAGTTCAATATTTTTTTTATTTCTCTGGCCAGTTCCTCTTTCCCTATTTCAGATATACTGGCCCATTTCAGCACCTCTGTGATTCTTCGCCTTCGCCTGTGGAGGGAGCATGTCTCTGTTTCTGGTTAATATCTTCTCTTCTTTTTTCTGAGGGTAATGTGCCTTGAGCAAACCTCAAGTGCTACAGATTTAATTCTTTCTAGGCAAAAGTTCGGATCCATATTGTTTAGGATATCGTCCCAGCTTGTTTCATTTAGGACATGGTTAAGCCAGCTAGCAGTGGAGCCAACAAGACTGAAAAATACTTAAACTTCACTAATAATGACAGTCTGGTATGAAATATAACAGTATCAAAGACAATACATTCAAATCACAACATAATAGAAATACAAACATGTATGTACAGGGCTCATGACCAGCAAAATGAGATCAGTAACAGAAACATACAGTGGGATCAAATTAAGTGAATTTGTTGCAGATATTTAATAGTTCCTGTGTGTGTGAATTTTCATCTGCACTGCCTTCTGGGATTATCTATGCTAAAACATTATTTGCCACATTCCTCCATTTTAGGTGTCTTAAGCTGAAATTACCCAGCAGCGGGATACTCAGGGCTGGGGTTGGAAGATTTCCCAGACAGTAGTCAATTTTCGAAAGCTGTTCCTTGAGCTGTTGGGAAGTTGTATCAAGTGGCTTGTATACAGCCACAATGACAAGGTTTTGGTTTTCAATCTTTTACTGCCAAAACTTAAACTACGTATATCAATTGTGGTGTTTAGTAATTATGAGGAAATGAGTGATTCAGTGACATACAGGCCAACCTTCCCTGTTTTTTCTGTTGCATCTGAATAAGTTATACCCTGGAATCCATTTTTCGTTGTCAAAGTGATCCTTTGTGTGGGTCTCTGTGAAAGCTGCAAAAATTGCATTTGACTCTGTGAGGAGTCCACTGATTAAATATATTTTCTTGTTTGTTGATGACTTTAGACCCTGCATATTTGCAAATACAAATGTTGTCGTATTGATGGTATGTGTGGGCTTTATTTTACATTCATTATTAAAAAAGGCTGTAATTAACACTTGTAATCTATTTAGTAATTTTGTTGTTTGGACTGACAAGATAAGATGATGCAACATTATAAAATAATGAGAATGCAGTATTATAAAGTAATAAGGATGAAACATTATAAAATAATGAGGATGAAACATTATAAAATAAATTGGGAATTTTAAGGAAAATAAGGTTATATAATATTGTAAAAAAAAAAAAAATGTAGAAATTGAATATTGAGTGGAAGACATTTAATTGAAATAAGACTTGTTGTAACTAAAAAACTTAAATAATGAGTTAATAATGGGGTGTTAAAATTCATTACATTACTATTTTTTTTATTTTTATTTTTTTTAACAAGTCGGTCGTCTCCCACCGAGGCAGGGTGACCCAAAAAAAGAAAGAAAATCCCCAAAAAGAAAATACTTTCATCATCATTCAACACTTTCACCACACTCACACATTATCATTGCTTTTGCAGAGGTGCTCAGAATACAACAGTTTAGAAGCATATACGTATAAAGATACACAACATATCCCTCCAAACTGCCAATATCCCAAACCCCTCCTTTAAAGTGCAGGCATTATACTTCCCATTTCCAGGACTCAAGTTCGACTATATGAAAATAACCGGTTTCCCTGAATCCCTTCACTAAATATTACCCTGCTCACACTCCAACAGATCGTCAGGTCCCAAGTACCATTCGTCTCCATTCACTCCTATCTAACACGCTCATGCACGCTTGCTGGAAGTCCAAGCCCCTCACCCACAAAACCTCCTTTACCCCCTCTTTCCAACCCTTTCGAGGACGACACCTACCCCTCCTTTCTTCCCCTATAGATTTATATGCTTTCCATGTCATTCTACTTTGATCCATTCTCTCTAAATGACCAAACCACCTCAACAACCCCTCTTCTGCCTTCTGACTAATGCTTTTATTAACTCCACACCTTCTCCTAATTTCTACACTCCGAATTTTCTGCATAATATTTACACCACACATTGCCCTTAGACAGGACATCTCCGCTGCCTCCAACCGTCTCCTCGCTGCTGCATTTACCACCCAAGCTTCACATCCATATAAGAGTGTTGGTACTACTATACTTTCATACATTCTCTTATTTGCCTCCATAGATAACGTTTTTTGACTCCACATATACCTCAACACAGCACTCACCTTTTTTCCCTCATCAATTCTATGATTAACCTCATCCTTCATAAATCCATCCGCTGACACGTCAACTCCCAAGTATCTGAAAACATTCACTTCTTCCATACTCCTCCTCCCCAATTTGATATCCAATTTTTCTTTATCTAAATCATTTGATACCCTCATCACCTTACTCTTTTCTATGTTCACTTTCAACTTTCTACCTTTACACACATTCTCAAACTCATCCACTAACCTTTGCAATTTTTCTTTAGAATCTCCCATAAGCACAGTATCATCAGCAAAAAGTAACTGTGTCAATTTCCATTTTGAATTTGATTCCCCATAATATAATCCCACCCCTCTCCCGAACACCCTAGCATTTACTTCTTTTACAACCCCATCTATAAATATATTAAACAACCATGGTGACATTACACATCCCTGTCTAAGACCTACTTTTACCGGGAAGTATTCTCCCTCTCTTCTACACACCCTTACCTGAGCCTCACTATCCTCATAAAAGCTCTTTACAGCATTTAATAACTTACCACCTATTCCATATACTTGCAACATCTGCCACATTGCTCCTCTATCCACTCTATCACATGCCTTTTCTAAATCCATAAATGCAATAAAAACTTCCCTACCTTTATCTAAATACTGTTCACATATATGCTTCAATGTAAACACTTGATCTACACATCCCCTACCCACTCTGAAGCCTCCTTGTTCATCCGCAATCCTACATTCTGTCTTACCTCTAATTCTTTCAATTATAACCTTACCGTATACTTTTCCTGGTATACTCAGTAAACTTATTCCTCTATAATTTTTACAATCTTTTTTGTCCCCTTTCCCTTTATATAAAGGGACTATACATGTTCTCCGCCAATCCCTAGGTACCTTCCCCTCTTTCATACATTTATTAAACAAAAGTACCAACCACTCCAACACTATATCCCCCCCTGCTTTTAACATTTCTGTCATGATCCCATCAGTTCCAGCTGCTTTACCCTCTTTCATTCTACGTAATGTCTCACGTACCTCCACCACACTTACATTCTGCTCTTCTTCACTCCTAAAAGATGGTATACCTCCCTGGCCAGTGCATGAAATTACCGCCTCCCTTTCTTCCTCAACATTTAAAAGTTCCTCAAAATATTCTCGCCATCTACCTAATACCTCCCTCTCCCCATCTACTAACTCCCCTATTCTGTTTTTAACTGACAAATCGATACTTTCCCTAGGCTTTCTTAACTTGTTTAACTCACTCCAAATTTTTTTCTTATTTTCATTAAAATTTCTTGACAGTGCCTCTCCTACTCTATCATCTGCTCTCCTTTTGCACTCTCTCACCACTCTCTTCACCTTTCTTTTACTCTCCATATACTCTGCTCTTCTTATAACACTTCTGCTTTGTAAAAACCTCTCATAAGCTACCTTTTTCTCTTTTATCACACCCTTTACTTCATCATTCCACCAATCACTCCTCTTTCCTCCTGCCCCCACCCTCCTATAACCACAAACTTCTGCCTCACATTCTAATACTGCATTTTTAAAACTATTCCAACCCTCTTCAACCCCCCCACTACTCATCTTTGCACTAGCCCACCTTTCTGCCAATAGTCGCTTATATCTCGCCCGAACTTCCTCCTCCCTTAGTTTATACACTTTCACCTCCCTCTTACTTGTTGTTGCCACCTTCCTCTTTTCCCATCTACCTCTTACTCTAACTGTAGCTACAACTAAATAATGATCCGATATATCAGTTGCCCCTCTATAAACATGTACATCCTGGAGCCTACCCATCAACCTTTTATCCACCAATACATAATCTAACAAACTACTTTCATTACGTGCTACATCATACCTTGTATATTTATTTATCCTCTTTTTTCATAAAATATGTATTACTTATTACCAAATTTCTTTCTACACATAGCTCAATTAAAGGCTCCACATTTACATTTACCCCTGGCACCCCAAATTTACCTACTACTCCCTCCATAACATTTTTACCCACTTTAGCATTGAAATCCCCAACCACCATTACTCTCACACTTGATTCAAAACTCCCCACGCATTCACTCAACATTTCCCAGAATCTCTCTCTCTCCTCTACACTTCTCTCTTCTCCAGGTGCATACACGCTTACTATAACCCACTTTTCACATCCAATCTTTATTTTACTCCACATAATCCTTGAACTTATACATTTGTAGTCTCTCTTTTCCTGCCATAGCTTATCCTTCAACATTATTGCTACTCCTTCTTTAGCTCTAACTCTATTTGAAACCCCTGACCTAATCCCATTTATTCCTCTCCATTGAAACTCTCCCACCCCCTTCAGCTTTGTTTCACTTAAAGCCAGGACATCCAGTTTCTTCTCATTCATAACATCCACAATCATCTCTTTCTTATCATTTGCACAACATCCACGCACATTCAGACTTCCCACTTTGACAATTTTCTTCTTCTTATTCTTTTTAGTAATTTTTACAGGAAAAGGGGTTACTAGCCCATTGTTCCCGGCATTTTAGTTGACTTTTACAACACACATGGCTTACGGAGGAAAGATTCTTATTCCACTTCCCCATGGATATAAAAGGAAAAGTAATAAGACCAAGAACTATTAAGATAAAATCAAAGAAAACTCAGATGAGTGTGTATAAATAAACGTGTACATGTATGTGTAGTGTGACCTAAGTGTAAGTAGAAGTAGCAAGACATGCCTGTAATCTTGCATATTTATGAGACAGACAAAAGACACCAGCAATCCTACCATCATGTAAAACAATTACAGGCTTTCGTTTTACACTCACTTGGCAGGACGGTAGTACCTCCCTGGGTGGTTGCTGTCTACCAACCTACTACCTATTATTATTATTATATTATTATTATAATTATATTATTATTATAATAAAAAAAGAAGCACTAAACCTACAAGGGTCATACATTTTTTTTGTTTTTATAATTCTGGTATACTGCTCCACAAATGGTGTCCTCTTGATTGAATTTTAGATATTAATGCTATAATGAAACTTAACTTTGAAGAGTATTAGGAAGCAAACATGGAGGTAATGATGGAACAATGATTGTAGAAATAATTAAGAAATGAAATATAGCAAAAAATATAACTTGGAAGTGAAAATCAAGTGACAATTTAAGGTTATGTAGAACCATGTCTAACCTGTTTTCAAAGATACTGGAAAGCAAATTGTTTATTTTAATAATGCCATATTCACTTTACTGTACTTCTCTATATCCTTTCTAAATCTGAATTAAACAGATTTGAATTCATTGTCTAGATTTGTCTTATTTTTAGAACCACGTTGACAGTATATTTTCCATTTGTACACCTTAGTTGTATGCACCCTCATTCTACGCCTTTCATTATTATCATGGGGTGCACTAAACTCGTAGGAATTATACAGCGCCTGTGATGGGGGAGAGGGGGAAAGGATGGAAGGATCTCAGGCTCAATTCAGGGAACTTGAGCACAGGCCCAATTTCCTAGTCTATGCCTTTCAAAAGAGTGGAAATTCAGTGCTCGTAATCTATCTCCATGGGAGAGATTCATGATACAAGAGATAAATTTCATCATCTTTTCCTATGTTTTCTATTGCATTGATGTCTGATTAATATTACTGTGTACAGATTCCTTTATACACTTGAATATGTCTAGCAGGATCAGAGTTTCTTACAGATTTATGTACTAGTAACCTTTCACTAGGAAAAGACACAAGAGAGTTAAATAACTCTCTCAGGTGAACAGGAGCAGCAGGTGTGTGAGGAAACTTGCCAATATATTTTGCCGTGCCAAGAAATCATTGCTGTAGTAAACATGAGGTAATAAATGATTGAGACTTTATGAATATATGGCTTTATTGATATTTCCTTCCACAGTACAGAATATGAAAAAGATCCTCAGACTTGGTTAATTTAGCTGAGCATTATTGAAATGATCTTTTGAGGGCTATATTAAAGCCTTAAAATGATCTTTTGAGGGCCTTAACTTTTACAGTATTTGCTGATGGTATAATATAGAATATTTCAGGTGAAATAGAAAATAGCTAGTATCATAATTTTAATAGAGATGCCAACATCTTTACAAATGCTCTTGCACAAAGTTTTGAATTTAGATATGAGCTATTGACTGAATCTACAGACTTGCCAGATATTATTCAACTCTGATCAAGCTCAGCATTTCTAATACAGTACTGCATTTTTTGGAGGCACCCAATTTAAAAACACAGCAATAATAAATTAAGTTCTCAAAGGGTTAAACATTGTGCTAATAGTGAATAAGATAAAACACTTGGGATACAAACCATAAAAAGGTTATAAGCTCTTCCTGTTCTTCCTTTCAATGGAAAAGGGGCACCTTAATGTTTTGGAAGGATTTTTAGTCCAGACCTGATCGTCTGGTCATGAACCAGACCACGGAGGTGTTGACCCCCGAAATACCCTCCACGTATACCTTATTCCCAAGGGAATTGTATAATTCCTTCAGGTTTAGTATTTCCCATGAAAATAGAAGTGATGTTTCTACTTAAGGTTTTTCAAATCCCAATGAAATTCATATCCTTTAAAAATATGGATAATTTTATCACTGAATAATTAATATATGTAGTTGTACAGGCTGGATTTTCAATCAATCATTAAACAAGGTTTAACTGTACAATTTTTATGGCCCTAGTCTTGATACACAAATAACTGTTCCTAATCATGTCTAAGTTGCACAATGGTATCATGGTCAACTTTAGCATGTTAAACGACACTTATCGTGTGATTTATTCATCAATAAGATCATAAAATGAAAGTACAAAAACAGCCAGGTCTTGTTTTATTGATAATGATAGACTCAAGTCCCACCCATTCTATGATTTGATTTGGATATCCCATACAGCAGAGGATTTGAAGTCATTTGTGTTCACAACAGTAGCATGGCAATGCCCTAAGAAATGCTGAAGGGCAAGAGGGAGTCCATGGCAAAGATGCAAGGCTTTGGTAATGCAAAGAGTCAATGGCAGACTTGAACCACAAAGGCTTCCAAAGACGAGAGAAAAAAACATAAAAGACAGAAACAAAAGAAAGGTATGGTAGACAAAGCGATTCCACAAAGGGTCTGGAAGGATAGTTTGAAGGGACATAAAGAGGGACTATGGTCAAAGGTATTAACTTTATTATCATCAGAGATAATTCATCAATAGAATCCTGAAGGCAGTGAAAATAAAGATGATAGACACAACAAGCATCTTGGTAATTCCATAATGAATGGACATAAAAACTCTGGATACAAACTTTCAACCAGGAATGACCAAGAGACCCCCAAACTCATAAAGTTCTTGACAATAAAGTCCAGAAAGAGTAGCTGTAAAAGCAGGCTAATACCTGGTCCCCCATATACACAGTTCAGAGCATTTATTAAAGGAAATGCTTCACTACCATTGTCAAAATATCCTGAATTGTACATCCCTTCAGCATTAATAAAGTTTTGAGAAAGACTTCTATGATCCTGAAAAAATGTCTCAAGTCAAAAAAAAACTTAAGCATTAAAAGAGGAGGCCGCTTATGTCAAAAGCATGAACTGTGGATAAAGTGTCATATACATCCTCTAGATTGGAAAAGATGGCCATATCAAGAAGTTAGCGTTCAGGAAAAGCACTGCAAATGTATTTATCAAGATACCATTAAAGATCTATAGAAGGACAGCCTCTCCATTAATCAAAGTGATAGGGGTATAAACCAACTTCATGTCCAAGTATCACACAAGTCATTTCAACAAAATGTAAAAGGAGTTGGTAAGAACTTTGAGATGATAATAGGGTTGAATTGTGCCCTGATACACCTGGTTTTTGAAGAGAACTGCTTCAGTTATTCACTAAAGGGGTTAAGTTACTTAAGAACACCTCTGGCTCAGGAGGTTTAACAGGAAATGAGTTTCCAATATAAGAACTTGAATGTCATCAAATCAAACATCAAGGTTTGTATCCTGAGGGTTTTACTACACTTTTCAATGATGATATATCAGAGAAGTCAACACGGCACATAATTTTGTAGTGATCTAATAGGAAACGTGTTTCTAAATGTTTAGGGATTAGCTATTAATGAAGACATTAAATATGTATTATTCAATGCAGTGTTAATATCCAGTCTTACTTTAAATCTGATACCAAGATGAAGAATTTACTTAGAAATTAACATGTGTCTTGACATGTATGTCAAGAATAATTATATTTGAAAACTGATGGCTATGGTAAGCATACAAAGTTATTCTACATAGTAAATTTTTTTAAATGCAGTTGAAGAAGTGCATTGAAAATTGAACAGCATGTATTATGAGGGCCTTCCCATGTGCTTTTAAATTTTGGATACGTTTTATTAGTTGAATTTACAATAAATGTACCGTATAGAGAAATTTTCTAAGAAAGCTGACGGTAATTCTTTAATTTTTGCTGTATTGGAGTGCCTTGATTAACTGTTGATGAATACAGAGTTTATTATATTACTAAGCTCCTGGTTAGCTGGAATATTTTATGTACGTAGTTGGATGCTATACTGTAGACTACCTTGGTAAACTTGAATACAATTATCATGAAGAGTTCTGTGTACAATGTTACGAGATTCTACTTTTAAGATGAATGTAGTGCAAGTGCATTATTCTTATCAAAGACTGTAATATACTGTACAAGTATATTATGTGACATTCTTGTTTGAGAGATAAAATACGTGATTTTTTTTTTTTCAGGAAATTTATAAATTTTAAAACTGTATCAATCTGAATATAGCAACTTTATTTCTTTTACAAGGAACAATATGTTGTGTAGACATGGCCACAAACACCATTAGGACTATTTTTATATACTGTGTAAATCATGTAGAGAGTTTCTCTGCACGACTTGGAAATCACATGATTTGCATATTTAAGGAATAAATTTAACCACTCATCTCTTGGATAAGAAATTACAAAAATTCTACATGTTGAAAATGGTATAGTCAAGATATTGAAAGAACTACAGCAGTTATTTATTGCATCATAATTTTAGATACATGACAATCTTGAATTCTTTAACAGATGCATATAATAATAATACAGGAAAACAAGACATTTAAATCTGTAACACTTGAAGACCACATGAAGACTGCTATCTCACTTAATAGGATGAGGATTATAATTATATTTCTGGAAAGATTAGGTTAGATAAGGGTAGGCTAGATTAGGATAGGTTTAGGATCTTTTTATGTTATAAAGAATGCATAAAACTGCTAAGTCACCTACTGTAATAAAAGAACGATTATTCCGTATATTCCTGGAAAAGACTGAACCCAATAGAACAAGGAAACAGTTTAATTACTAGTAAAGCACCTTCATCTCTGTCTGTCAGGAAACAGACAGATTACATCATCTTGAGAAATAATGATCTGATCAGGAAAATAATATTAGATGTTGCCTGCCCATATCAAAAGCTTAAAAGATTTATCCAGTTAAGGGAAAAAATAACTATTTTTTATATTATTAAAGGCACATAGTTACATGAAAAATAACATTGTTTCTGAATTCTGAAAATATTACTAAATTCCACACTCATGCCACTAAAACAGATCTCAATAATAAATTGGCTGATGCGAGAAGAGTCCATGTTTACCTCTTTTGTATTAGAGGAACACAAATTTTCATTCCTGTAAACAAAATATTTCAGTGTTCGGGCAAGTTTAAAATGATTATGAATAAAGATTTGCATATACGTAATCAGTTTTCAGACAAGTATATTTTCTAATGAATGCTAAAATACCAATAATGAAATACATGGAGTAGTTTTTTACAAAACATGTACTGTGTACAGTTTAATACATATGCAATAATAATTTAGAAGCTTTCCATGCATCCTGCAGTGTTATCACTATTTCATGTTTCTGTATACAATACTGTACTGATGTTTCAGATGTGGTAAAATACTATATCATAATTTTCAAGCACCACTGATGCAGCATGCATTTACACTATGATTAGCTAGTACCTGACAAAGGGCATAATTTCTGGCATAACGGACAGCTGACATAAGTCTCAACATCATTTTACATAAATTCTTCAAAATGAATAACACGGAAACTAAAATATATTACAGAAACAAAGAATAAAAAAATAATTTATCAGTTGCTGAATATTATTTAATTTTCTCATAAATGTACATGAAAAATATTGTATATTTTAAAATATATTTTACAAATTAAAAGTAATGTAAGAATATACAGCCACTTGGCTGCAGAGGAAACATGATGTGCACACATAGTTTATATAATATGCAGTTGAACCTAATTAATTTTGCTATGTAATTCTTTGGCAAAAGCAGGTATTGTGTATAGTAAGAGTAACAGAAAGAACAATAATTATACACTGATAAAAATATAGTCTATGAAAACAATTATTGTCTATGAGAGCAATCAGTTACTGTACTTAGAACATGACCATGAAATTTAGAATAAAATGAAAACTTTACTATTATTACATACTAACCCTTAGCAAAATAATAAAAGTTGTTATACCTTGAAAAGTGCAAAAGTGGGGCTGTATATATACCATGCCCTAAGAATGATTAATGTAGCCCAGGAGGGAAAACTAATAGGAAGTGATGGTAGCATTTTTGATAAACCATCATATAGGAAAGTACAGATGTGAGCAGATAGGTAATACATGTACTTACAAGTCCTCCTCCTCTGATGAACCATCATACAGGATAGTAAGAAGTGAACAGGTATGGGATAGATATGAACCCTCTTCTGATGAGATATCATACAGGATAGTAGAGAAACGAACAGGCAACAGGGGATAGATACGAACTCTCCTCTTTTGATGAACCATCATACAGGATAATACAGGCAAAAAACAAGTAAGTCATACACACAAATGCTCCTCCTTTTATGACCCTTCATACAAAATAGTACACAAGTACTAGGTACTCTAGTACTACACAGTATGACACAGCTAAGTTGCACTTATGCACCTTCCTCTTGGGTTAAATGTAAAATAGTAAAGGTCTGGACATCAACATAACAAAATTGTTACAAAGTACTTATAAATACAAAAATAGTGTGTATAAAACATTGTATAAATAAATTCCTTTATGTATTAACTGATACATGCAGCACTTGGAGAACATTATGATTTGGATGACATAAAATATATTGTAATTATCTTTTCATGTATTATTGCATCAACAAATAAATTTTGTGTATACAATTGTAACTCAGTATTTATCTAATGCACATACATAAATACACAGTATTGTAAACTTCAACAAATGCTCGTAAAATATTTGCCATAATTAATAGAAAGCTCAATTAAATTCTTTTGCAACATGTTTGAAGCACCTGATGGAAATATTACCTCCACAATTACTAACCAAGTACAGTAAAGCATGGATTATCAGCAGCCAAAATTATCGACTTTCTCTTTCGTACAGACACTTCAACACATGAAAAAGGGATGTGCAACCAACGGGGACTAAAAAAAAATTAATGTGATTATTCAATGTTTTTAAAAATTTGACTCGCCTTTTTCTTGATAACTGATGATGTACTGTAATTTTAAATTTAAAACCTCTAGCTTATAATTTTGCTAAATATCTTGCTTCAAGTAAGTCTTGCACTACTGAAGAATATGTTCACCTAGAATAACGCTGTTTGTAACCTATGAGTAAGACTTTACATAAACACATACAAAGAGAGAAATTAAAGACCTAAGAGTTAATATTGCCAACTTTATGTAGAAGAATTGTTTAAGAAATATTATACAAAGTATTAGCTACTGAATTGCAATATTATTTACTTCACATTTATTCATATCCCACTGTAAAAAATTATGTTTTTTATCTTCAAACTCCATATATTGTATTTATAAAAAATTTAATAGGATCATATACAGTACCTACAAACCTAATCTAGGTAAAAGAAGTATCATTCAACCTTTCACTAAACTAGTCTACATCTAAGATATAGATATCTGTGTGGTAGGCACTGATTTCTAGTTACACACCTTACGAACTCAAATAACAAAACACGTACACATTTATAGGCTTGCACGCAAGACATATTTACTTACAGTAACAGTATGCAAATTATCTACACAATGTACAATAGTTTACACATAATTTTCAAAACATTTACAACATCCATTGTAAAAATTATTAAGTATACTAAAATTACTACATGCTAGTTTTACAGCACCAGTGCACTACCAGTGTTTATCAAAATATTTTTTTTTTTTTACAGACTTCACATACAATCTCTAACATTAAAATGATACAGTTGGGTTTAAAATTACTACAGGTCAGCCATCACTAATCCAGCAATCAGTTGTCCGGTTCCATCAGTAATCAGGCACTAATTTTGGCTAGAATAATTTCAAATTTCATCATTATACTGACTCAGAAATTGTCCAGATGGTTGTAAATCCACAGCAGGAAGCCAGTAGAGGAGAAAGCAGTGATGAAAATGAGGAAGATGTAGCAGAGTCTCTATTGATAGATTAATTAAGTGTATTCTTACCTAACCATTCTGTAATCTGGCAAACTCACTAATCTGGCACACTACAGGTCCCAATGATGCTGGATTAGTGATGGCTGACCTGTAGTATCATAGTTGCAGTTTGTAGGCTAATTCTTTGGTTTGTTTATTGAAGAGATGCACTGGAGTTCTTTGAAAATGTACAATAAATCTATCCAAAAATTTTTAGTTTTGATATTTATCCTCGGTTCACTAACGGTAAAGCTTTAAAGTATTTTTTTCTTAAACAATTATATTTTATGAGCGCTTGTGTTATTATAAATTTCTTTATAATTATGACTCATGCACTGCTTGTAAATTATCCTTTATATGAATTTCTTTAGTATGACTGACTGCATTTATTTCAAGATATTCAAATGAAAAAAGCTGTAAAATATTTCCAAATAAGCTTTATCAGGAATACAATCCTATTAATTAATTTAACTGAGACAAACTGGAATGTTAATTTAAATAATCACGAGTAATAGTTTAATTATTCATCATAAAAATGTTAAGAATTTGATTCCTGATAAGTTTAATATTTACCATTATACATTGCAATTTTAAAGCTACAGTACTATAATTGTTATTGCATTTTGATCATGATTATAAATGAAATATACGTGTGTACCTCTACTTTTTTCAATGGAACATGTAATATTCACCAACTGCAAAATTTTTATGTGTAAATATATCTAACCTCTTCCTGAAGGTTTTGAGAACTATGTAGTAAATTTCAGTAACTTGTATTATCTGATCATGGAAACTTTTATTTACTCTCAATGAAAACACTTGTTCATACATATATGAAGCTGCATATGAATCACACTCTTGGCTTCTTTGTTCACTGCCTCCTATGAGAGGCAGCAGCTGAGGCAGCAGCAGCAGCAGCAGCAGCAGCAGCTGCAGCAAGTTTAGCATGTTCTTGGGCCACTTCCATTTTCTTCTGTTCACTGCCTGCAGCCATGTACGAGAACACACACAGTACTGCATAGCAAATCTGGTCTGCCTGTGGAAAACTTTTGAATTAGTGTAATAAGTGGTGAATAATGTTAGGAACACCCAGCAGTGCTCTCTAGAAATGTGTACAGTATATTCACCAATCAAGGTGAACAATTATTAAGTTACCATGCACAACCTAATGATCTGGCACTTGAATTTAACTAAAAAAAATGGCATCTGTTAATTTATGTTACATATTAAGTAGCTAGCCTACTGTGGCTTGCTTGATGTCATATTAAATCTTTAACTTGTCCTCTTAAAGCCAATATTCATTTCTTACATAAATACTTTTTCAAGCAAATTTCTTGATATACATTATATAGGTCAGCTTAAGTTAGACTGTTGTCTATTAGAAAAATTAAACTAATTACAGTATATAACAAACCACAGTACCAATAAATGCCATAATTCATAAAGGCAATATAACTTTTTGAAGTACAGTGGACCCCCGCATAACGATTACCTCCGAATGTGACCAATTATGTAAGTGTATTTATGTAAGTGCGTTTGTACGTGTATGTTTGGGGGTCTGAAATGGACTAATCTACTTCACAATATTTCTTATGGGAACAAATTCGGTCAGTACTGGCACCTGAACATACTTCTGGAGTGAAAAAATATCGTTAACCGGGGGTCCACTGTACAAACAGAAAACAGGGACCCTCTAAGCAGACTGTAAAATACATTGGCAAGTAATCATGTTTTCATTCTGGTGTCAACATCATACATATGACAGTCTTGAACTAAAATGAAATATCAGCAATTCTTAGGAGGACAAACTTAAATACAAACACTTAAAACTAATAGTTTCCAGGGACCTCCAATACTCGCATTCCCACATAACAATTAGAACTACAATACACCATACCATGGGTGGGGCTTGAACCTGCGGTAGAGAGTCGTAAAACTCCAGACCGACATGTTAGCCACTGGGCCAGCTGGCTACAATAAGCCAGTTGGTCTGGAGTTTTACGACTCTCTACTGCAGGTTCAAGCCCTGCCTGTGGTATGGTTTGTTTGCAATTGTGTCATTATGATTTTGTGAGCCATAGAACTACAATAAATGGGGAAACCCATAACCTGTCAAGGTCCTCTTAACCAATAATGGTTACAAATCCAGTTGCTGGCTAGATCTAATGGGGCTTAGCCTGACTCATGAGTAATAAGCATACTATTCACATTGCTCCAACAATAAAAAATAAACTTATTTAAAAGCATACAAATGATACTATACAGAGCAAATATATATTTAGATATTTAGGAGTGGAGATGTCAGCAGATGTTTTTATAAAAGATTGAGTGAACTACAGAACAGAAAGGAGGAAAATGGTTGCTGATGTGTTGAGGCATATGTGAAATGATAGAAATTTATCTATGAAGGCATAAAGAAAACAGTACCAGTATAGTGATGCCAACACTTTTATGTGGGTGTGAGGCATGGGCCTTAACCCCTTGACTGTAGCAACCCCCAATCCTGAGGTGTCTCCTGGTGCCGCAAAAAAAAAAAAAAAAAAAAAATATTATGAAATGATAAGAGAATCTTTTCCCGATTGTAATGACACCAAAAAAACCCCGAAATTTGATGGAAAACTGACGGAATTACGTTCTCGCAAAGTTAGCAACCTAGGCGATATTTACAAAATGGCGATTTCGCCCACTTTGAGCCTATTTTCGGCTAATTCCATTGTTCCAGTCGACCAAACTCATAAGTATTTCTTTAGAACTCCATTTTTTCTATCGACTGAGTACAAGAAACTGCCCATTTACCGATTTCAACTACCCAATAACGTGGTCAGAAATTTGCAATTTGGCCAATTTCATGAAAATTAAAAAATATGACAATTTCAAAATAAGGTCCAAAATGAACAATGCAGACATTCCTGGCTCTAAAATAACATTTTCTTTGTTCATCAGTCATGTCTCCAGGCCCCTCTGATATTACTCTTGCTTTCTATTTTGAATTTTTATTCAAACAAAAAATAGAAGATTTACTGTTATGCAGACTACTGCAATACTGTAATAATTGTACAAATAATGTCAACCTATTCACGACTGCATATTAGAATGGCTAGTTGGACATTTATTGGACAATGACATCATTTGTTTACTTTTGAACATCGGCAAAAATCAAACATTTCCCCTCCTTTGAGCTCCATTTCCAGGTTCTTTTTATAGTAAAACCAATCAAAATCAAATCTATTTCTATAATATGTTTTCAATTCTATCAAATGAGACCAAGAAAACGAGAATACAACCATAAATACTATATGAAAATAGACCACAAAGTCAGCATTTTAATTAAAAAAAAAGTCTTTTTTTTTCTCATTATGCACTGCGTGCTGCAGGATTTTTTTATATGGTGCACACTGACCACACAGACCCATTCTCTCACATGTGGGCCTACCAGTTTTCTCCTGCTTGATCTGAAGCCGCTAGAATTTATGAGTATACATACGTGAAACACGGTACCTCATAAGACGTATATATATGACCGAAACAGTCAAAGGGTTAAATAATGCAGTGAGAAAGTAGCTAGAGGCAGTGGGGATGTCATGTTTGTGGCAAGTAATATGTGGTGTGAATATTATGCTGAGAATTTTGTGCATGGAGATTAGAAGATGGTATAGTATAGGGTTACCAAAAGTATGATTCAGAAAACTGAGGAAATGTTGCTTACATGGTTTGGGTATTTAAAACATTCAGCAGATTTATGAGAGCAGGTTAGAAGTGATAGAGAAAAGACAAGTGATTTTCATGGTTTGATGTGTGTTTGAGTATGAATTATATAACATTTATGAAGGGTTTGAATGAAACTGGTCAGCCAGACTTTGAGTCCTGGAGGTGGGAAGTACAGTATCTGCACTTTAAAGGAGGGATAAGGACACTGTCGTTTGGAGGGTCATCTGAACTGTGGTGTCAGCACATTCTGGCAAGATAGCAAATGAATGAATAATGGTGAATGTTTTCTTCTTCTTAGTCACCTTACCTTCATAGGAGACTGCTAGTGTGTTAAAAAACTGGAAAGGCCATGGTTACAGTTATGCATGGTAGTTTGTGAACAGTGAAAATTAACCCTTAGCAAATCAGCTGAGAAAGATTAGTTTCAGAATATGGAATAGCTGGTTACAATGATGAAGAACCTACCACTACATTTTTTAAAATGCTAATCTGCAAATGGTGGAATTTAAGCAGCCTAGCTTCAAAAGCAGTGAGCACTGCAGTACAACTGTATGACAGTTCTACTGTAGATGAATTTCCTCAGATTTTTCTTTGAGGATCATCCCTAAGATGGAAACTTGAGGTTTTATTGGGTCTTCAGTTCAAAATATTAGGATTTACACCCTCTCTTCTTACCTGGGCTTCCACACTATCTTTAAGTTAAAATTTTTACCAACTTTTTTTTAAAACTCTTCATTAGTCTGCCGTGGTTTCTTCCCCAAAACCTAAAAACCTTTCAAATCAGTCCAACTTATGTTCTACTTTAGTGATGGAGCATTTGTACCAATGAACAAGTGGCCAAAGGCTTTCATCTTTCAGACAGTTTTGTGAAATTAATCTTCATGTTAATAACATCAGGCTAGCTTTTATGATATTTATCTTAGTGGATACCAGAGTGATGTGCCAGACATCAGCACATGCACACACTAGCAAATAAACAATAAGTAGGAGTTATCCCCCATATTATGGAATCTGGATAATGGGTAAGGGATGATAGCAGGTAGGTACACAACCTACTACTTCCAACTTCTCCTATTGTAATGTTCCCATATTGCAATTTGAGTCAATTTACTATTTGTTATATATACACAAAGATGTACAACTTTAACAAACTACAATCTATTTGTCTAGTACTAAGTAGTCTGTAAACCATTAAATTTAGACTGCCCGTAATGCCAAAGCATGATAGTGGCTCTCTTTGTACTGCAAATCATTATTGTAAATATACACTGTAAACTATCTATGTAAATACAACTCCCTACAACATGTCAATCTAATATCATTGTAAACTTGAAAAGAAATAAATGAATTTGAATTTGAAGTGGTGGTGGCCATTCCCTACCTCAAGCAGCTACCTTGTTGTGGGTCAGCGGGGAAGACCTCCCGCCATCCCCTGCCCTCCCACACTCCAACACCACTATCCCAGTTTCGTGAATACGTGTTCAGTTCCACTTCTCTCCTACAAGCTATCTGTGTTTGTGAATTGTGTTTTGATCTTTTAATTAGGTCAGGGGTTTCAAACAGAGTTAGAGCTAAAGAAGGAGTAGCAATAATGTTGAAGGATAAGCTATGGCAGGAAAAGAGGGACTATAAATGTATTAATTCAAGGATTATGTGGAGTAAAATAAAGGTTGAATGTGAAAAGTGGGTTATAGTAAGCATATATGAACCTGGAGAAGAGAGAAATGTAGCGGAGAAAGAGAGATTTTTGGGAAATGTTGAGTGAATGCGTGGGGAGTTTTGAACCAAGTGTGAGAGTATTGTGGTTGGGGATTTCAATGCTAAAGTGGGTAAAAATGTTGTGGAGGAAGTAGTAGGTAAATTTGGAGTACCAGGGGTAAATGAAAATGGGGAGCCTTTAATTGAGCTATGTGTAGAAAGAGGTTTGGTAATAAGTATTACATATTTCATGAAAAAGAGGATAATTAAATATACAAGGTATGATATAGCAAGTAATGAAAGTAGTTTGTTAGATTATGTATTGGTGGATAAAAGGTTGATGGGTAGGCTCCAGGATGTACATGTTTATAGAGGGGCAACTGATATATCGGATCATTATTTAGTTGTAGCTACAGTTAGAGTAAGAGGTAGATGGGACAAGAGGAAAATGGCAACAACAAATAAGAGAGAGGTGAAAGTGTATAAACTAAGGGAGGAGGAAGTTTGGGTGAGATATAAGCAACTATTGGCAGAAAGGTGGGCTAGTGCAAGTATGAGTAGTACGGGGGGGTTGAAAAGGGTTGGAATAATTTAAAAATGCAGTATTAGAATGCGGGGCAAAAGTTTGTGGTTATAGGAGGGTGGGTGCAGGAGGAAAGAGAAGTGATTGGTGGAATGATGAAGTAAAGGGTGTGATAAAAGAGAAAAAGGTAGCTTATGAGAGGTTTTTGCAAAGCAGAAGTGTTATAAGAAGAGCAGAGTATATGGAGAGTAAAAGAAAGGCGAAGAGAGTGGTGAGAGAGTGCAAAAGGAGAGCAGATGATAGAGTGGGAGAGGCACTGTCAAGAAATTTTAATGAAAATAAGAAAAAAATTTGGAGTGAGTTAAACAAGTTAAGAAAGCCTAGGGAATGAATGGATATGCCAGTTAAAAACAGAGTAGGGGAGTTAGTAGATGGGGAGATGGAGGTATTGGGTAGATGGCGGGAATATTTTGACGAACTTTTAAATGTCGACGAAGAAAGGGAGGCGGTAATTTCATGCATTGGCCAGGGAGGTATACCATCTTTTAAGAGTGAAGAAGAGCAGGATGTGAGTGTGGGGGAGGTGCATGAGGCATTATGTAGAATGAAAGGGGGTAGCAGCTGGAACTGATGGGATCATGACAGAAATGTTAAAAGCAGGGGGGATACAGGGGTATTTTTGTTTAATAAATGTATGAAAGAGGGGAAGGTACCTAGGGATTGGCAGAGAGCATGTATAGTTCCTTTATATAAAGGGAAGGGGGACAAAAGAGACTGTAAAAATTATAGAGGAACTAGTTGACTGAGTATACCAGGAAAAGTGTATGGTAGGGTTATTATTGAAAAAAATTAGAGGTAAGACAGAATATAGAATTGCAGATGAGCAAGGAGGTTTTAGAGTAGGTAGGGGATGTGTAGATCAAGCGTTTACATTGAAGCATATACAGTATGCGAACAGTATTTAGATAAAGGTAGGGAAGTTTTTATTGCATTTATGGATTTAGAAAAGGCATATGATAGAGTGAATAGGGGAGCAATGTGGCAGATGTTGCAAATATATGGAATAGGTGGTAAGTTACTAAATGCTGTAAAGAAATTTTATGAGGATAGTGAGGCTCAAGTTAGGGTGTGTAGAAGAGAGGGAGAATACTTCCCAGTAAAAGTAGGTCTTAGACAGGGATGTGTAATGTCACCATGGTTGTTTAACCCGTAAACGGTCCAAACGTATATATACGTTTTTTCAACATTTGAAAGTATGTAAAAAAAGTAGATCTTCTTTTTGTTTTTTTACATTTGAAAATGTGTAAAAAACTTTGATCTACTTTTTTTTTTATATTTGAAAATATGTAAAAAAACGTAGATCTACTTTTGTAGCACTACACATGTGAACGTAGATCTGCTTGGACCGTTTACGGGTTAATATATTTATAGATGGGGTTGTAAAAAAAGTAAATGCTAGGGTGTTCGGGAGAGGGGTGGGATTAAATTATGGGGAATCAAATACAAAAGTGGGAATTGACACAGTTACTTTTTGCTGATAATACTGTGCTTATGGGAGATTCTAAAGAAAAATTTGGGAGAGTGCATAAAGGTAGAAAGTTGAAAGTGAACATAGAAAAGAGTAAGGTGATGAGGGTATCAAATGATTTAGATAAAGAAAAATTGGAAGAAGTGAATGTTTTCAGATATTTGGGAGTTGATGTATCAGCAGATGAATTTACGAAGGATGAGGTTAATAACAGAATTGATGAAGGAAAAAAGGTAAGTGGTGCGTTGAGGTATTTATGGAGACAAAAAAACGTTATCTATGGAGGCAAAGAAGGGAATGTATGAAAGTAAAGTGGTACCAACACTCTTATATGGGTGTGAAGCTTGGGTTGTAAATGCTGCAGCAAGGAGACGGTTGGAGGCAGTGGAGATGTCCTGTCTAAGGGCAATGTGTGGTGTAAATATTATGCAGAAAATTCGGAGTGTGGAAATTAGGAGAAGGTGTGGAGTTAATAAAAATATTAGTCAGAGGGCTGAAGAGGGGTTGTTGAGATGGTTTGGTCATTTAGAGAGAATGGATCAAAGTAGAATGACATGGAGAGCGTTTAAATCTGTAGAGGAAGGAAGGCGGGGTAGGGGTCATCCTTGAAAAGGTTGGAGGGAGAGGGTAAATGAGATTTTGTGGGCGAGGGGCCTGGACTTCCAGCAAGCGTGAGTAAGCATGTTAGATAGGAGTGAATGGAGATGAATGGTATTTGGGACCTGACGAGCTGTTGGAGTGTGAGCAGGGTAATATTTAGTGAAGGGATTCAGGGAAACCGGTTATTTTTATATAGCCGGACTTGAGTCCTGGAAATGGGAGGTACAATGCCTGCACTTTAAAGGAGGGGTTTGGGATATTAGCAGTTTGGAGGGATATGTTGTGTATCTTTATACATATATACTTCTAAGCTGTTGTGTTCTGAGCACCTCTGCAAAAACAGTGATTATGTGTGAGTGAGGTGAAAGTGTTGAATGATGATGAAAGTATTTTCTTTTTGGGGATTTTCTTTCTTTTTGGGTCACCCTGCCTCGGTGGGAGACAGCTGATTTGTTAAAAAAAAAAAAAATAAATTGCTGGCTACCCAGCCAGAAGGGGCCTTACTTTCACTCAACTGAGGTATGCTATTACCAGGTATGCTGACCAACCCAGACGGGTTCAGGTTTAACAAAGCATTCGTGGGAGTATGAAAGTTTGAAAACAAATTCTAAAGATGGAGTAGTCAGAGTACCAAAAATGCAATGTGGCAGCAGTTACTGAAAGCAGCATTCAGCAAGGTGTAAGTGCAATAATAAATATAAAACGAATTTAGTGTGTGTCAAAGAGCATATAAAATTGGCTAGCATTTTGGAATTGTACCAAGATTGACTGTCATGGGCTCCTTACTTTAAAGCTGTAAATGATACATTATTTTTAAATTAAAATATGTATACTTAAATTAAAAAAATAATTTTCTTCACAACATGGAATCATTAATGCAACTTACCATTGCAGATTTGTATTTCCGTTGTATGACATGGCGAGTTTTGGGATCTGAAATAAATATTTTTATTTAGAATATTGTTATAATAATAACATGTTTCCTTTTTACAGTATTTTGACATTATAGTTAATGTATGAAGGTACTCCCCTATGTTTATGTTTGCTTCACTACTATTTGTTAATATTTTTTTCATCATTAAAGGCTATTCCTGCTAACAAAGAGTTTGCATTCTGAAACAAACATTAAATACAGCAGATTTCTGTAGAGTGAGTCATGTCTTCCCATAGACTTCCATTATGTACAGTGAAATACATTCCAAGGAGAGAGATAAAAATGCTAATGCATACTTCCTTAGTAAGCCTTCAGTGAATGATGAGAGGTGAAGCAGTGTAAAATGAACTCAAGGCAGTCGGATGGTTTTTATTTCAAGTCATAATCATTGTAATGAAAATTCACACTACCTGTTTTTAAAAATGTGACTATAATAGCATTAGTACTGAAATGAAAAGCTAGTTATGAACTACCTTAGCAGCCTCACCTAACTTTGCGAAAATTAAAAGCAATATAATCTCTTATTTACCAACCTATGTTAGTTTAACTTAAATTTAGTTAGCATTACTGCATTTAACATCGTTTAAATATAGTATTAATTGTGTGATGTACAAATTGATTTTTGCAGTTATTGCAACTGTGGAAAATTTGATATATTTTATGGACGATTCAGTTTTAACTATAATTTATATTTACATTAAGGAGGGAATCTGTTTAGTTTAGGAGGAGGGTGTGTGAGACAGTACTAGGGTATTTGCATCCCAGATGATTGTATCCCAGTCAAATGCATCCTAGTCATTGCTGTCCCTGGACATTTACATCCATTTTTTTGCATCCCGGTCATTTGCGTTCCACTATATGTAACTACTGTATTACTGGGTAATAAACTCCATGTTATATATGCTAAGCCTCTTATCTCAACTCGAAAAAGAAACTGTTTCATCAATTAAGGTAATTGCAGGCAAATGAGGACAAATCATGTTTCTTATGAGGGGTTGCCCACGACATGCATACTTTTTAAGTTTGGATTTACATATTAATTTTTTTAATCAATAAAATGCATACTGCATGCTAGTCTATCCTAACCTATGCATAAAAAATTACATGTAATATAAAATATACATATATTGGGACACACTCATCCAGGATGAAAAAAAAAAAAAAAAAAAACAGATGCAAGTGTCCAGGGATGCCAATGAATGGCACGCATTTGACCGGGACACAGTTGTCCAGGATGCGACTGTCCTGTCATTGTGTGAGACATTTTATAATAATGTATTTAATTTGGATAACTTGTGTAAAATGCTAGGGAAATACTATGTGAATAATAAGAGTGTAACTGTGTGACCCTACAGTTTATTAAGTGAATATTTTGTACATATAAGGTGGGTCATATATCTTGTGAAAAGATTTAAAAATGTAATGATACTCTTATTTAAATTCAGTATGAATATTGTTAATACTGTTAAGAGAAGAGTGTGAATTTTGTCACTTATAGGTAAGTCAAAAGTTGGAATTTTTGAAGTTTAAGTTGTAAATTTAAAGGTAAATTGAGAAAATGCATACCCAACTGAGACATTGTGGCACATGAAGGGAGGAAGGAGGAAGAGAGGAAGGAAGAAAGGAAGGAGGAAGAAAGGAAGGAAGAAAGGAAGGAGGAAGAAAGGAATGGAGAGTCATGGTGGCCCTGTGGTCTTTGTAGTGTAATTAAGTGTGAAAGTTTGCCTACAGTGATAATTAAATGTAGTTTGACATCTCTACAAGGTGACACTAGTGAGAGAGAGATGGTTCTAAGGTGTACAACTCATACATATTTTATAGTCATGGGAGGAAGCATTAAACCAGTAAGGATCATACAGTGCCTGCAGGAATTCAATCAAAGGAAGAGGAGCACAGTTCCAATTCCTAAGATCAAGAGCCCCTCACCAGCATCAAGGAACCTCCCTCAAGGGGAGATGTGTAACTCAGCTTTCACGTCTTGAAGGAACTCGCAATCTCACCACAGTTACCTATGGGCTCACTTCCTGTATACATTAGCTATAAATGTATACCAAGTAAGAACTGTATAGTATCTGGCCAAATATGTACAGTAGTACTGTAGCTTGGAACACGGTGTTACAATGCGACATTGCTATAAAAACTATGTGAGCAGAATTGCCTTGTATATAAAGTGTTTATCCTATTAGTAACCTTCCCACTGACCTCTTACAGTAACATTTATACTCATCACAGTTTACATATTCTAGAATAATTTCTAGATAAGTTTTCAAACCATACAATCTGAATCAGAGGTCACTGATATTGTTAACATAGTTACTGATGGTCAGCCTGTAGTTATATTGGTATCCATTTTTTACAAATAACTATCTGTAAATTTAATAGACAGCAAACTAAAAACAGTTTAACATATCACAAAATGGGTGGGGTTTGAACCTATGGCAAGAGAGTTGTAAAACCTCACCCATTCCATGGTTTGTTTGTAATCATGTCACTACAATTTCTTAAGATAAGAACAGTTTATCTGTTCTAAGCCAGGGTCTTATTTTGGGTAAGGGAGACTGGATCACCTGCAGGCACGGTTAGGGGGAAGAGTGATGTCAGTGACCTTGTCACTCCTAAGTCCTACAGGAATCCTGGATGAGTGCCAACCTCAACCAGTATGTTATTAATCCACATCGTAACATCTATAACTTTTCAGTAATCTTTTAATTCCCAATAGCAGTAATGAACTTACATCCTATTTGTTTGTCAAAACAATCATTGACTGTTAGTTAGGATCACATGATTTGCCTATAAAATGAAATATACATGTACATGTACATTACAACCTCAGCTACAAATGACTTGAACCTAGACTGCCTGTCACCTCAGTAACACTTACCCACTATGCTATGGCAGCCTATATAAGATTTGGCATTAGGAATATACCTCAACAAAGACCACAAACCCAACTGCACTTAAGCTAAGGTACATATGTGAATTATTTCAACAATTCTACATGCTTATTTCACACTTGAAAAGGTTTCATGTTGTATTAACAAACATTACAAGCTCAACCATTAAGAAACTGCTCTGGCAATGTCTGCCACCCTAGCCATTACCAGGGTACCATGCACAGAAGTAAAACTTACCTACTGTACTACAACAACTTATGTAAGTTTGGGTGTATCAGGAGTATGTCCCCAACAATGACCACAAACTCGGCTGCACTCGAGATAAGGTACATATGTAAATGTATCATTGATGGTCCAATACAAGTTACATTATCATACATTCTACCTCTCTGGTTTGAGTTGTTGTGGTCCAATTTAAATACATAACCATATACAGTGGTACTCGGGATACGAACAGCTCAAAACTCGAACAATTATGGAAGTGTATTTATGTAAGTGCTTTTGTAAGTGTATTTTTGGGGGTCTGAAACAGATTAATCTAATTTACATTATTCCTTATGGGAACAAATTCGTTCGGTATCTGCACTCGAACAGCTTTCTCGAATGAAATAAATTCGTATCCCAAGGTACCACTGTATACATTTTCCTACTGTACTGTTAAACCACCTTTGGAATATATTTTAGCTCAAGTTTAGCCTGAAATGCAGTGTGTACACAACACTCTTTAAATGCCATTGCCTAAAGTAAACTTACCTGCATAAACCTCATGAAATAAAAATGGCATACTGTATAACATTATTATTAGTTACTGATTATTTGTATGAGGGTACAGTGACTTTTGCAATTTTATGTTTTAGGAAAACTGGGATTTTATTTAGCTTTGCTTATTGCATGTTAATGCTATAACATTTAATTTTAAATTTAGAGGTATCTTTGCTGATTAAATGAGCTGCCATACATGTATGTTTAACCTGAAAGTTCAACATACTTTACAGCCAGCACTATTACATACTCCAGTACAGTTTAACTGGTGTTTAGTTTTATACACAATAGGATAAATCTCACCAGTAAAATCCCAGGTACCAATGCCTGAGCAAGTGATTACTTTGATGGGAATTTCCCAACCTCCTTCTATCTTTCATCAATTGAGCCCACAGAAGTCATCATGATCATTAAGTAGCTTAAAAATAAATCAGGAAATCTGGCTCAAGTCCCACTATCTTTGTACAAATGAGTGACTCATGTTCTTTCGCCTACTATTTCATTACTCTTTAACAAATCACTAGAACCCAGCACTTTCCCGACACTACTCAAGACAGCAAGGGTTACACCAATACAAAAAGGTGGTGACCCCACAGATGTAAACAACTACAGGCCAATATCAAACTTACCGTTGCTATCCAAAATCTTTGAGAAACTCAATGCATAAGAGATTATATTCCTTTATAACAGTGCAAAGCATTCTCAACCGCTGTCAATTTGGCTTCAGGAAAAGCAAAAGCACAAATGACGCAATTGTAAAAATGCTAGACCTGCTTTACACAGCACTTGAAAAATGAATATCCATTAGGACTCTTTGTCAACCTAAGGAAAGCTTTTATACAGCAGACCACAGCATCCTACTCCACAAACTTGATCATTATTGTATAAGAGGCCATGCACTTACATATTTCAAATTCTACCTTACTAACTGACATCAATATGCCTCTGTTAAGGACACAACCTCATCAACAAGACCAATGGATACTGGAGTAGCACTGCAAAGTGTCCTTGGTCCCCTGCTCTTCCTCTTATACATTAATGATCTTTCTAATGTATCACAACATCTAAGACCTATTCTTTTTGCTGACAACACAACTTGTGTCATTTCCCACCCTAATCTTGCCTCACTCAACACCATAGTTAACGAAGAGCTAGTAAAAATATCGACCTGGAGGACTGCTAATAAACTTACACTTAATACCGATAAAACCTTCTACATTATGTTTGGGAGCAGAACAGGTGATGCCCAGCTGAACATTATTATTGACAACACTCTGATTACTAAACATAATGTGAGCAAATTCCTGGGTATGCACCTTGACAACAATCTGAAATTCAACACCCATATCCAACACATAACAAAAAAGTATCCAAAACAGTTGGGATCCTCTCCAAGATACATTACTGTGTACCACAATCAGCCTTATTCATACTGTACTATTTACTTACATATCTCTACCTCACCTACCTCCTAGAGTAAATGAACTTAATTACAAACTTAAAAATGTATGATTGACTGTATCATAAATTGTACTACCTCATATTAACAATGGAGTGAATATTAACTGTTTGTATTCTACCACTCTTCACCTGTCTAGACTTAAGTAGTCTATAAGTATTAGGGTAAGTCTGCCCGAAATGCCTCAGCACGATAGTGGCTTTCTTTGCTCCAATCATACTATGATATGTAGACACACATCATAACCTTAGCAAAGAAATAAATATTTTATTTTATTTTATTTATTTTATTTTATTTGTGCCTGGGGATCAACAGCAGCAATCCATGTAAAGACAATAATAACCCAACAAAAAGCTGCAGAAAGAATTACCATGCAATCCAATGTTAGACAACACCCCCCCCCCCTCTTCAAAGACCTAAACTTACTCACTGTACAAAAATTCACACCTACTACTGTGCAACCTACATTTACAGAACCATAAATTCTAATATTAACCCTGAACTAAACACTTTCTTGATAGTTGCAACAGGACCCATAGACACAATACCAGACACAAAGATCTCTATGACATTTCTCATGTACAGCTAAATCTCTATAAAAATTTGATGTACACAAAAGAGCCTAAAATCTGGAACTCCCTGCCTGAAAACTCTGGAACTGCAGACTCAACCACCATTTTCAAAACTACCATTAAAAAACATCATATCTTCCTAACATACCCCATCATCAGCTATGTGAAAACCACCTATTCTCTTTTTTGTATTATGAACACATCCAAAACAAAACAGACTTACTCTCATTATCTGTAATACCCCCTAATTTACACTTACATTCACCCAAATGACTGTAAACATAAAACTCCTAATAATAAATCTTAAGTTAGTCCTATGTTTGCCTAAGATACCCTCCCAATATAGAAGCTTTAACAGAAACAGTGTATCATGCCAAGACAAAACCATTCCCATTACTAAATTTACTAACTGTAATATTGTTATATGTTTTGTACAACCTCACTATTAATCACTTCAGTTACCTAACTTTTATATCAGAATGCAATAAGGTATATTAAAATATACTGCTCCATAACCTGTGTCAATACAGAGTAAGAATTAGGATTAGTCTGCCCGAAATGCCTAGGCATGCTAGTGGCCTTCTTTGTAATTAATATTTTATAATATGTAAACCACACATTGTAAGCTTTGCACGGAAATAAAAATTTTAATTTTCACCACAGTTGTTATCCCTGTCTCATAGCTTTTTTATTATCATGCTGTAAAGCTTTTTGCTTTACAGCATTTTGCTAATGTAGTGGTTTTTTCCATTATACAAATTCTTCATTTATTCAGACTTCCTACAATAACATATTCACCACTCACTTTAAGCTAAGGATGAAAATATTTTAAGGTAAGTAATGTATGTACTGTATATGCATTTTTAAGGCTTAGCTCTATTGCTCACTTAATATACGATAGTGTAAACATGTTATCAGGCTTTTATTTGAAACTGAATAAAGGCTATGTTTCACTTTACACTGATTTTCACCTTATAGCAGTAGCCCAGAACCTAACCTGCTGTCTAAGTGGGACTCTCCTGTAATAAGTTTGCAGCAGGTACTACTCTTACAAATGAGTTATGTTTCTCTTGTTTTAACTTACAAACAAGCTGCTTTTATAGAAAACAATAGTGCAAAGCTGGTTATGTCTGGCATATATTTATACTGCATATCAGCAGTTGTACAAATTTAATTAGTTCCTATGTGCCCATCTGTAGGTGCAAATTTTTGTAAATTCAAGTCTGTAATACTGGATTTCTCTATAACATTTTGAGTACATAATAATCAAATAAATTCAATGATAAGTGTATATAATTTTTTTATTAAGACATCGGCTATTTCCCACTGAGGCAGGGTGACCCAAAATAAAAGAAACATTCACTCCATCACTGTCTTGGCAGAGGCATGCCTACACTACAGTTCAAAAACTGTAACATACATGTATCTCCACCCCTCCTTCATTTACGTATATAATAAAAATTTATGCCTACTATTGTATTAATTCATTTAAACTACATTATTTGCATGGAATAAAAATATAAACATTATTATTATCTCATAAGGTTTCATTTGACTCAAGTAATTTTCTGGCTATAAAAATAGAAAACTATCAGGCTGTAGGTACCTACAATGAATAATGAATAAAAAACACAACAAGTTTGTAAATTAATATTTATACATTACTTACTGTACTCTTCCAACACAAATACTCCTCCCTTCTGGGTGAAGCACTTTCTGATATGGTCCAACCGAACAAAGAACTGAAAGAAAATGATATTGAAAACTCTTAAAACTTTTATCAAAGCTCTGGGCTATGAGCAATAACCCGGATATTGGTAACAAATACAGGCTATTAGCAGTCCATAACCAACTCCTTCACAAGGATTTCTTAGCATAAATTTCTACATTATCTTTATTTTAATTATATACAAGCTTAGCCAATAATCTGCAGAAGAAGCACAGAAATGCAAAGAAATGAGCTGGTACACTCTAAACAATTGCACCAGATGGAAATGAATCACCAATATGAAAATATTTTACAAAATATTTTTTACTGTACGTTCAGTTTGAATCACATTACTGCTTCAGTGCTCTTTCTGACAGACTCAAGGTAATCAGATTATTTCATAAAAGCTCTTAATCATGATTACATTAGACAAACGTAAGTACAGACTCCATTAAAGGAAATACCTTTACTGCTTTAGGAAATGAACTCAAGACCAAACCTTAGGTGGTGATACAAAGATTGCCGATGAGTTATACAGAACAACTATGGTGCATAAAAGCTACTAGAAAACCTACACTTTTTTTATCAACAAGAAAATATTTACAGATATGAGGCATTAAACTAATCAGCAATCTTTCTGATAAACAAAAAAAGGTATTTGCTACTTTTATAGCAGATAGTTTATTGATGTGTCAGGATCAGCATAATTTGGAATTGAACTACTGATGTGCATCTTTGCCACTGAGGAATCCTTGATTTAACTGATAGCTCTTGATTATTGTTATGAGCTGAGCCTAACACATACAAAAGGTATGGAGAGGGAGACTGTGGATATAATTTTTAACACATTTAAAGTGGACTGCACAGCTAGACACATAAACACTGTAGGTGCTACTAAAATTTTTTTTACTAATTGAGACTTACGCTATACAGTAGCCTACTGTTTTTAATACTAGTAATAATTCATAATTCTATTTCTTCATATAATAATTTTGACTTTCTTGTCTATAAGTTATCTCTCCATTCCTTTATCAGCCATCTGTACAGATGCCTTTGATCAACACACACACACACAAGTGAACATGCAAGAGAAATAAGAACAAATGCAGAATAAGAAGAAAGAACAGGGATTTAAGGTTTGCAGAGGAGTAAAGGAAGTGATTCCCACGTGTAGTTTTCCTAACACTACTTTAAATTTCTGACACCATGGGTAATGGCAATTCTTTCAGCAATAATGAGTATACATAGTTTTATGTTATCTCCTCATATGGAATCTTATAAATGTCTATATTATATATTCATGACATGTGTAGGAGTTTAGAAATACAGAAGTATTTTTGATCTAATTCATTTGTTTATAAAAAAGCAATGAACATAATTCTATAATATGGAATGAGCCATGTGATTATCTTTGAAATTTCTTTAAAGGCTCAAAAAATAAAGGAATTAAAAAGATGAAACAAGAAGTAGCTTAAGAAAAAGCAAATAAATCACTATGTCTTCAATCTCACTGATAAGAAAGGAGTAATAATATATTTATGGCATATCATTAACTTGAATTTTAGTGTCCAAAGAAATTTAAATAACTTTAAAATGAACAAGATGTGCAAATCAGTGAGATGAAGACATACTGCGTATTTGTTAGCATACCAAAGCAAACAGACTAAGATACACTCACCACTACAAACTATAATCTATACTTCAAATCAACCAACAAAATCAAACAAGGAATACTTCAGAGATGGTCAAATAAAAATAGGGACTCTGTGTGTGTGCGGACTGGGAAGATCTGATTGGTTGGAATATTATATTCCTAGTGCTGATTGACTAAGAAATTATAAAACTTCCAGTGCTGATTGGCTCTAATGTTACAGGATTCCTAGTGCTGCCTGGCTAAACTCAGAGACTCCTTGTGCTGATTGGCTAGGACATGCTTCTGGTGTTTGGCAACTGACCAGACACACGATTCTGCAGAGCTGGTCAAAATGGTGGTTGGGTTTGCCATTAAAAAAACATAAAATATCACAGGGAACTGAAAGGTAGCAAAACAAAACTGGATAGTTACCATTGGTACTTAGAGAAGGGAATAACAGTGTCTAGGGGAAGACCAGGTGTAGGGTGGGGGAGAGGACTGAGGACACGCGTGGTAGAGGTCAACAAAACAGAACCACTATTCACAACTACAGCCAAATACTGCACTACACGAGTTATACTGGAGTCCAGTATCTCTTTCCATATTCACCTCGAAATCCTTTTATGATGAAGACGGCGAGCAGGGATACAAAAAAGGAAAACAAAAGAAAATGTGAGAAACGGCACCATGAAAATGAAACAACTTAGAGCATATGTATTGTCCAGAGACACACCAGAAGAGTAAATCTTTCCTTAATGTAAAGGTCATATAATTATAATATATCTAAATGTGTTTATATTCTATTTACTAACAAGGGTCAGCGCAATTTTACTGTGAAACTACTGCTGCCATTAGCAACTACTAAAAGTGATTTAGCATCTACATCTAAGGGGGTTGTCCGTGATTACCAAGGACCATCTCCAAAGTTCCCTCTGCAGTAAGAAATGATTGTAACAAAAGACAATCGAGTATTACGGAGAGAAGAAAGACTACGATGTGGATGAGAGGATTATGAAATGAATGTAAGAGGGATCTGATGAGTGGGACTGCATTGGTCTTCTTCAGCAGCAGCAGCACCAGGGGCAGCAACCACATGTTAAGTGAGAGGAAAATGAGCAAGATAGATAGATGAGAGTAGGTAGCCAACTGAGGGAAGACTGGCTGGTCCCAGAGGAGAACGGACGCTAGGCAGGGTTGTCATGCAGGAGAGAGCAGTAGGTGAGATCGACGCACCGGACCAGAGACCCAACACAATTCACGGCCCACTACACAAAAATCACAAAGCAGATCATTCCAACGAAGAGGGTTGGTCATGAAAAAAAACATGGCTGACATTTGAAAAAAGGGGATATTCCATTAAAAATTTGAAGAGTATTAGAAAAAACTATTTGCCTAAAAATATAAAACAAAGTCCACACAAACATCACCTCAAATACTCTTAAAAAATTTGTAACATATATGTCAGTGTAAAATATCAGCAGGATTTAAAGTGTATCTTAATGAGAATTCACAGTCAAAATTCTTTGGAGATAACTATTTCTTGTACAAATGATTGCATATTACTGATGTTGTAACATCTAGATCACTGATGCTGAACAAATAAATAACTCATGGTAGAGTTAATATTATGCACTGCAAGATCCCCTCAGGTATGCAGCTCAATAGTTCCTTATCTTTTACACTATTTATGGTAATGATTAAAAGGAACTAAAGAAATATGCACGCATACTGGATATTTACTGTTTATATGTTACAGAACATGAGAATCAGTACACGTGATCACCAATTTGTGTTAGAACTGTACTTTGGTGTTTCTTCTTCAATTCATTTATCATACCATACTTTCTGGCATATAAGGGGCACTTTTTTACCCCAAAAAAGTCTTGAAAAATAAAATCAGCCTGCACCTTATATGCTCAAGGTCAGGATCAAGGGTTGGCTTTGGCTTACGCTTTAGCAATTGTTTACTAATGTTATGTTACAGTTGCTTGGAAACATCATGCCAGCAAGCAGCCAACACTCAGTGTAAACAAATATCTAGTTTAAGAAGTAAGGCATTAACAATATTCTTGATGTGAGAGATAACCTTTTATATGAGGAAACAGACACTTCAGACTCAGAGAGCATTGATGACTCTGAGGAATGCATGGATGAAGATGACAGTGACCATGAATATCATGAGCATTATGAAGAACAGGGAAATAGTGGGGTTTAATATGGATTTGAATACATAAGAAGTTTTAAAATGATTTGATAGTGGGGAGGGCTATAAAGATCATGGAAAAAGTTTTTATTTTTTTACAGAATATGCCTGCCAAAATTGGGGTGTGTCTTATGTGCTCATGCACCTTATATGCTGGAAAATACGGTACTATTTTTGCTCTTTGCAATGACTGTGGCATATATTACATATATACTCTACTATGTTCCAATCATCCATGTATCACTCAATTTGCTAACTGTATGTATTTAAAATCTTATTGTAGGGTTTTATAAGCCATGCTTGTTTTATATTTTCTTTAGCATGTTTGCATTGTCAGGAAACTTCCATATACATATACTACAATGCTGTGTTTTACGATAGGCAGTTATTTACTCCTGGCAGGTCATTTATACTGTATCATTTAGGAACATTGTTGGGAGTAGTATTCTTGTGATTACCTATTTGTGTTTAAAGGAGCTGAGCTAAACTCATGGTTCCCCATTTTCAGTATTTAATCTATCATAGTTCTTTTTTAAAATTCCCAGTGGTTGCAGCATTTAAAAGTGTAGTATTACCTTTTTTGTTAACCATTCAACTGTTCATTACTCTGCATAAAAAACCAACATTGTACTGTATCCTACTGGCAGCTCTTAGTTAATGATTACAGCCTCTTATTCTGTTAGTTGATGGGGTTAAGAAATCTTCCTTATCAATTCTTTAGTGAGACTCTGCTAGTGAATGGCTCCATGATGACAGTTTTCTTCTTATCACTGTTTACATACATTTTTATTTGAAAGAAAAATTTCTTCTGTATGTATTTGGTTGCTTTCAGATCAGTGTTTCTTGAGTAACCTCATCAAAAGTTTTGAAAAGTAAGCAAATGCAGTCTGCCCATCCATTCCTTCTTCAATAGCATTTCTGACACTTAACAGTGATAGCTAAATGAATCTAGTTGAAAGAATTTTGCTGCTTTGAAGACAGATTGTTTAATAATTAGCATGTTGCTGATCTCTAGATATTTAACCCACTTTCTTTAATTATTCACTTCAGTGTTTTGACAACACTCATTCACAAAGCAGGTTTGTGATTTAAAGCATGTTTCCTTTTAAATAATATCAAAATGCTTGATGCTGTCTGCCAATTTATCTTCTAGGTATAAAATTCAGAAAAAATCCAGTGGTCAGCTAAATTCTTTCACACATCTTCAAAACCAAGGCCAATATTTTATTTATTTCTACTCCTTTTTTTCAATATCCAAAGATGGTTTCTTTACTTCCTTTCAAGTTATTTCAGCAGCCTTTATCTCCTTTGACTGTTGGGAAGAGTATGCCAAGTTAACTGTAGTCTTTTCTATTATAAGTAACTGTACACTGGAACTTCATATTAAATATCTCATATATGTTTCCCTTTGATTTAAAAAAAATTAATCAAACGTGATTTCTTGTACTGTGATGCTTGTGCTATACATAATAGCATGGAAGGTGATAATTCATTATTTGTCAACACAAGAGAGTGCTAGTTTGCCTGATTTGGCTTTCTGTGATTAGCTGCTATCAGCCAGTATATGACAAAGTGATGGCTGAACATTCCAGGATAGATCTCTCTCTGGCAAGAATCAGCATATTTAAGGCTGGAGAGAATGCTCAGCTGGGTCAGTCAGGATACAGTCAGCAGTTAGAAAAGAAGTGATCAGCAGTTAACAAAGATGCAGTCATCAGTCAGTAAAAAGACAAAGATGGTGACAGAAAATTTAGAAAAGATACACTGGCAATTACACACCGAGTACAGAGTGGTGATACTGAGATAATGTCTAATTAGGTGTGATAAAGTGTGAAATACAATGCTAGTAATGAAGTATTCTGTCAAGTGTTATTAATTGTACAGAGAAATATTGATGAAAAGTGCTTTGTTCATTAAGTGAAAGAGTGTCAAGCCTAGTGAGATATTTTAAGTAGCGTAAATTGTGTTGTAATTATAAATGATCCTATTAGTGATACATTTTAATGAACTGTGTAATATCCTTGTAAAACTTTTATAGTTGTGATTTCCCAAGTGTATTCTAGCTTAGTTAATAAAGTTTTCACTGTTATTATTAGTGTGTTTATTTGAATTAACCATCCCTAAAATATAGACACCCCACGTGTGGAATTAACAGTATTTTATCTTTTGCATTCAGGTTTGCTTTTCATGAACTTGAATATAGAGTAGGTTTGGGTCTGACTTTTTTTCTATTATCCCTTTTTTTTTCTATTATCCCTATGTTTTTTCCTCCAATCCTAGTACTGTACTAAATACAGTACTGAGGAACACTGAAACTAAATAATCTGAAGCCTCAAATAATCTGAATCTTCCTTTTGGTGCTCTAAAGGTGATGTGGTAATCATGTTCATCCGAGTTCTGATACACTGTACACTGCTTGATGAGTACTTCAGTCATCAGCCTCTGCCCACTGCCTAGCCTTGCAACAGCCCTGGTAGGCTTATGCACTTGTACTTTTTTTTCAGCTGCTGTTTCTCAGCAGACACCACCATTCGATCATGCTGCCCCTTGCCTGCCCATGTGCTTACCCAATTTCTTTACACCCATGCCACTCAAACCTGGAACCTGAAACTCTCTAGATTTTATTTTTTCACTGATGTTGGAATCAATCATTATGTCTTTTTTTAGGGTTGTAAATCAAGAACAGTAAGCCTTTCTGGTAAGTGTGGCATGCAAAAAAAAAAAAAAAAAAAAAATTAACCCAAAATAAATTGGATGTACCAGCTATGTTGATGAACAAAACCCATGTGAAAAATTATGATTGAGAAAGAGAGTGCAAATCAGAGAGTGGGTGGGGTGGGAACCCATGGCAACATTCATATGATGTACAGAAACATGCTTAGTTGGATGAATCTTGTTAGGCCAGCATGGATCAGTGGTTCACACACCTGCTGTGGGTTCAACCCTCACCCACCTGTTCTGTGATCTGTTTTCAGTCATATTATTACGATTATTGCGATGGAAAAAAGTGGCATTATTACAGCAAATGAAAAAAGGAATGTGATATGACTGTCGCAGAATATTGTACTATATTGGAAAATTAACAGTACGTATGTGATATAAGAAAAAAAAGAAGGTATTACAGAATATTATACAAAAACTGAATGTGACAAGGCCATTATAATTAATAATGGCCTGCTTAACAAAAATGTTGATAAGGATTTATATGAACAGTTTTGACAGCAGCATAGTAAAGGTGTTCCTATTTTTGGTAATTGTTTATTGGAAAAGGTGAAGTATATTTCCATGATAAAATGGAAAATTGAAGGAAATAATGAGTAAACTCATGGTGGCTTAATGGATTTAAAAAGCACCACAGTATTCATCAGCCTAAAGCTGAATATGTATAAGAAAGCATTTGCAAACCAGGTTTGTGTACACTTAACTATTTCAATGAATTTACCAAGTTTGAAGAGGAATGTAATTTGACTCCTTACCAAATATATAATGCTGATGAGACATAAAGCAATGGATAGTTTAAAAGGATTATAAGGAAGATTAACTGTTATGGTGTGTGCTATTATAGTTTCATAAGGGTGATCTTGTTCTGTACAAACAATCACAGGTATAAAGAAAACCTTCCTGGTACATTACAAGGCAAATAAGATTGTGTAGGTTACCCTTGAATGGTTTTTAAACATTTTGTGAGAGAGCCCAGGGAGCATTGCCAGTATCAGGGAACTTAAGAGACTGCAAGACTATGCTAGTGAAGGATCATTACTCTGCTCATCCACCTGTAGAAAAAATGGTTGTAAATAATGTTTATCACAGCCTTTTTGCCACCTAACTGTAGTGCTCTTATCCAGCCTATGGATCAAAAAATGATTAAATCCTTTAACTATATATATTGTAGAAGAATCATGAATACCTTGTTGCTATATAAAAATGGGGGATTGCAAGCATTTCAGAAAAAAAATTAATTGAAGTTGGGACTCATAATACTGCAGAGTCATGGGATGAGGTGACTGAAAGTACACGTGAGATTGAATGGCATGTTCAAGAGCGATGGTTATCATTCAGACAGTGAGCATAAATTTGAGGGGGTTCCATCTTGAAACAGAGAAAGTGGATAGGGAAAGTACGTTCATATGCCAAAAATTTATAAAATGATTCCAGATGCAAATGAGGACAACATTAAAAAATAGACTGTGATAAGGACGTTCCTATATACAGAGTACTTAGTGAAGCAAATACTGTTGGTGTAGTCATAGACTCTACGTAACTAGTGAACTGAGACTCAGTAATGATGAACTATGTGATCATAATCACTGTAGTATTACACTAAAAGAATTTCTTCCCTCTTTAGGTATACCGTACATGTATTATTTCTGGATCAAATGGCATACAGTTTCACTAGCAAGCAGTATATCATGAGGATGACTTGGATATGAGATGCACAAGTAAAACACATGGATAATAATAATAGAAAGTAACCCACATTATGAGTTGAGGTAAGATAACAGCTCTCAGCTGGTAAAACTGATTTGTGTAAAAAACTATTGCCCTTACTCAAGAGATCTGAAGCTTCAGGTGATGACCTGGATATAGATAGACTGTACTTGTACTATTCTTGTTTCTCAATAATCTTTGATCAATCCTGTTGTACTAAATTCAACTAAAAATGATGCATAAATCAAATCCCCTCATATACATACCAATCCTTTTCATATGCACATTTTACAAGGAAAAATTGACAACAGGCATTGAGTGTTTTTTATTTGATTTGTACTTCAATTTTTTTATTTTGTAAATTTTCCCTTGAAAATTTTCTTTACAGTTTCACATTCAACTTTATCGGACAAACATAAGACCACTTCAGGATCGAACTGAATTGAACTATCAGTGTTCCATAGTACAATATTAATACTTATGGTCTTGCATTTTCCAGAGATTTGTGAGTTGGCTGACTTCATATATTAATCCAGGTTTTTTGCTCTCATCACCTTCCAAAATTTGCTGCTAAATATATTTTTTTTGCCTATTTCTCTGTTTTGGAATGAACTTATGCCTGCCCCATCTATCTGCCTACCTATCTCTCTCTCTCTCTCTCTCTCTCTCTGTGCACGCACCTATATGTGGTTGCAGGGGTCGAGTCTTAGCTCCTGGCCCTGCCTCTTTGCTAATCACTACTAGGCTCACACTCTCCTGGCTTCGAAAGTCATATTAAATCTTTGTTAAAGCTATGTGTGGATCCTGCCTCTACTCCTTCACTCTCCAGGTCATTCCATTTCCTTACTACTCTAAGGCTGAAGAAGTACTTCCTAACATCCTTGTGACTCATCTGAATTTACAACTTCCAGCTGTACCTTCGTGTGTGTGTGTGTGTGTGTGTGTGTGTGTGTGTGCGTGTGTGTGTGTGTGTGTGTGTGTGTGTGTGTGTGTGTGTGTGTGTGTGTGTGTGTGTGTTGTGGTTAAAGACATATGAATGAAAACTCAGAACATTTTACTGTGAGTATGTTTTGGTCCCAGGACTGAAGCATGTCCATAATAAAACATGCTATGTGTTTGCCAACATGTCTTCAACCCTTTGACTGTTGCAGGCCCCTTTCTGAAACTGTCATTCTATGTCGATAAATTTTTGGAAAAAAAAAAAAAAAAAAAAAAAAAATAAGAAATGATAGAGAAACTTTTCCCGATGATAATGACACCAAAAGTATGAGATTTGGTCGAAAACTCATGGAATTACGCTCCTGCAAAGTTAGAGGTCTCGACGACATATACGCATTGGCGATTTTGCCAACTTTGAGCCCTGTTTTTGGCCAATTCCGTTGTTCCAGTTGACCAAACTCATAGCTATTTCTTTAGAACTCCATTTTTTCTATCAGTTGAGTACAAGAAACCGCCCATTTACCGATTTGAACTACACAATAAAGTGGTCAGAAATTGGCAATTTGGCCAATTTCACACAAATTAAAAAAGATGCCAATTTCAAAATAGGGTCCAGAATAAACAATGTAGACATTCTTGGCACTAAAATAACATATCTTCTGTTCATCAGTCACGTCTCTAGGCCCCTCTTATATTACCATTGCTTTCTATTTTGATTTTTTATTCATACAAAAAAATACAAAATTTACTGTTATGCAGACTACTGCATTATTGTAAAAATGGTATAAATAATATCAGTGCACTAGTGAAAGAATATTAGACTCCCCAGTTGATGTGTATTGGACGTGTGGTGTGATTTGCTTACTCTTGAACATTGGTAAAAATCGAACATTTCCGCTACTTTGAGCTCAATTTCAAGGTAGTTTTCATCGTGAAAGTAATCTCTACTTCTGTAATATGTTTTCCATTTTATCACCTGAGACCATGAAAACGAGAATACAACGATAAATACTATACGAAAATACACCTCAAAGTCGGCGTTTTAATCCAAAAAAAAAAAACGGTCAGTTTTTTTTTTCTCATTACGCACTGTATGCTGCAGGATTTTTTTTATGTAGTGCACACTGACCACACAGACCCATTCTCTCACATGTGGGCCTACCAGCTTTCTCCCCCTTGATTTAAAGCCGCCAGAATTTACGCGTATAAATACGTCAGAAACAGTGGCGCGTAAGGCGTACATATATGACCGAAACAGTCAAAGGGTTAACTACTGATTAAAGTATGATATCTGTTTGCAGTCACAGGACTGGAGATGCTTACATTATCCTACCTGAAGTGTTTCCCGTGTGTAAATTATATACGTACAAGGGATATTTGTAAATACAAAAAATAATTTTTTTTTTTTTTAACACACTGGCCTTTTCCCACAGAGGTAGGGTGACCTGAAAAAGAAGAAGAAGCACTTTCATCGTTACTCACTCCATCACTGTCTTGCCAGAGGCATGCCAATACTACAGTTCAAAACCCCATATTGTAATATCAACAGAGAGATAAAGAATTTTAATTTTTAATTTTAATTTTTAATAATAATGATAATGCTTTATTTCTTTGAGCATACATGAGTGAAATAGTACGTACAAAAGAAAGCCACTAATTATGCAATGGATTTGGTGAAGCTAATCATAAGGCTTACAAACTACGTAAGAGCTAGACGCAGCAGTATGTAAGACTTAAGTAAGTTTATTCAGGTATACACAAATACAGTTACATAGATTATCACACATAGCAGCATATGTGTAAAGTACCTAGGATAACCCAAAAAAGTCAGACAGAGTGACTTATTTCCATTTCTTGTGTAGTTATAATCTTACGTTTAACAAGAAAGGTAGCGAATGACCAAGTGGTCAATTACAAAATATTTACATATGGTTGAAAGAGGTTTGCTTATGTTAGTTGCTCTTGTCCAAATGATTTTCTGTACAACTAAGGCTTTTTAATAAGGCTTTGAAAGTCAGAAAAAAGAAATTCACAGAAAAATCTAAAAGTTTACATACTGAATATTTTGAAGATGTAGAAGATTGCAATGTTTACAATATGGAAAGTCTCTCTAGAAGAAAACCATTCCAGTCAAAATTATGAAAGATTACCAGGAATCTACAAGAGGTATACATCACAGATAAACGAAAGTAGCCAACATAATGAAAATTACAAGACTGCAGACAAAGCAAATAAAACAGAATGAAATAATTTATAACGTTACAAAATAAAACAAGAGCTTCAAAAAATAAATTAAAGAAAAAATCTGAAGAACTCAAAGTGGATAGGTGGAAGTATGTACAGTAGAGTGCATGAGATTGTGTTAACGCTATTAAAAAAAGGGCAACCACAAAAGTTATGATGTGAAAATAAAGCATGAAAGGCTCAAAGTGTGATAACTGGTTCAGCAGACAAGATTCACCATGGAGACCATTTAAGTCCTGTTCACTGGCTAATATGTGGGTGTTATTCTTACAATAATTTGTCCATCTTATATGAAACAATGATGAATTTTCTTTACCACTGTTTAAGGAAAATTTTTGTTAACCTGAATTTTTTTTTTGGTAAGGAACTCATATACAAAGACAACTTTTCTCTGCTTTATGGATGTTTGAATGTCATATTATACAGCAGTTGTATTCATATTTTATTTTATGGTATAAAATACAAATACAGAACAGCCTAGAAATGGACAGTCTGGGGGTGCCAGATGTAAGTCAGACCTTCAGAAAAAAAACTAGGTTAAGTTCTCAAATTTTGATGCACATACAGTATTTACTTTGTTTATATAGCAACGACTATGCTATATACAGACCTCTTGTTCATCTTCTTGGGATAACTTTGAAAAGAAGGGAGGGAACGAGTAATGGTAATGTGATAGATACCCTATGAAAATGCATAGAATGACTACTTGCCTCTTCCCAATCCCTTCCTTACCAACAGTTCTTATTTTCACCTCCATGCAAGGCTCATAAAAACTACAGTACTGTACTTCCAATGACACAAGAGAGATCGACAGTAAGCAAGAGAGAGCACAGAAGCTATTTCTAAGTTAAAAATAATTAAAAGTGATGTAACTTTGGAAAATGGGAGGGAGCTAAGAATGGTAGAAAAGGTAGTATACACTCTGGACACATAAACTCCTTGTTTAACTTTCCTCCAACTAAACATGCAAAAATTCCTTGCGAGATGATATAGCCCTTATCAGTGGCATTTATTCATTAAGTGCTATTGAATATATAAGTATCAAATTAAAGCTTATTATGTTGCAGTACAATGTAGGTAAATTACTGAATAGTCATTGTACAAGATCAAGGTCTATCACAATGACATTAAGGTACCCCGAATGACAAGCTCAATGATGATTTTTCATGGTTGATAATGATGAATGCTCTTATTTGTTAAAGAAACATTCTATATATAATTTGGTGCCTAAATACTGTCCTGATTGTTACATTAAGTACAAGTAAGGCCTATATGATTTCTCAAATATATAAGAAAATGAAAAAAAAAAAAAAAAAAAAAAAAAAAAAAAAAAGGTATATTCTAACTACTCTTTATGTTCTAGCACATATTACTGTCACAAATAAATGTAACTCTGTTTACGTCAACATACATCATGTTTGTTTAATACGTACGCATTATTTCTTAATATTGCGTCAGCCATCTCCCACCGAGTAGGGTGACCCAAAGAAGAAAGCACATTCACCATCTTGCATTCAGTGACTGTCTTGCCAATAGTACACAGACTCTACAATTCTAACTAACCTCCAAACTGTAACATCCCCAACTATTCTTCACAGTACAGGCACTGTACCTCCCACTTCAAAACTCAAGTCCAGCTAACCAACTTCCTCGAATCCCTCCATAATTTATTATTAATTTATATTATTTTTATTATTATTTTATTTTATTATTATTATTTTATATTATTATTTTTATTATTATTATTATTATATTATTATAGTTATTTTTACAATGTAAGGCCAACAAAATTGTTGCAATGAAAGTCACATTATTGTAATCATATACAGTTGAACACCCCACTATATGTAACTGTATCTGTGTATACCAGAATAAACTTACTTACAACTCGTGGGATTCCATATTTGCAGGGTTCGATTATTCAGTGTTTTCACTGATGGGCAACCCACAAATAGATTCAATCATCCACAGGTTTTCTCGTGGTGCACATTTTTTTCAAACTTGCTGCGCCCCTGAACTGAAAATTCACCTTAAAATTTTGTTCAAAATATGCTCAATGGCTTAACCCTACCCATATCTCTTTTCATTCAGGTTTTTCTTTCTCATGAATGCCAAACATAACCCGATAAGCGTGATATATTAAAGAGACTTGGCATCTGAAACACAGAGCTCAAATCTAAAAAAAAAAAAAAAAACTGAAAATTATTTTGTATTACTGGATTTCAGATTTGCAGGACCTCTGGAAATGCTGTTCCTTATCAGTCTGTACAGATACCGAACAGTATGGATGAAAGACTATCTGTTTGAGAGGAAAATGCAAACAGTAACAAGAGGACACTATGTCCCCTTGGAGAAATGTTACCATTGAGGTGCATCAAGAATCTCTACTTGCCCCTACTATTTTTTGATGATAAATGATAAAGTTTATTTCAAGAAAGTGTGGTTTACACAAGTTTCAGAAAAAGATGACATTACTGTCATATTTTATAGAAAAACCCTGGAATGCAGAGTATTTTGGCTAATGGAAAACTATATGAATTTATTTACAGATGATGCAAAAACATCTCATGCAAATTAAATAATAAATATGACTGCAAAACATTACAAGATGGTTTGGATAAATCGAGCAAATGGAGTGACAGCTAAATGATGGAAATTAATCTTAATAACTCCCATGTAATGAAAATTGGAGAAAGCAAAATCAGACAACATTAAGAATATGTATAGGTTGCTTGACAATTTTTTCTTGAGTATCATACTAAGAAAGGGATCTACAAGTTACTATTAATAAAAAAATAGCCACTAAGAGATCAAATACAGGAGGGTTAGGTTCCTGGCCACTGCTGTAAAGTGAAACATAACCTAATAACATGTTTACACTATCACATATTAAGTGATCAATAGAGCTAGGCCTAAAAAATGCACATACAGTATACATATTACTTACGTTAAAATATTTTCGTCCATAGTTTATAGTGAGTGGTGAATATATTTAATGTAGGAAGTCTGAATAAATGCAGAATGGGTATAACTCAAAACCATTGCACTGGCAAAACATTGTAAAGCAAAGCACTGTAAAGTGGGACCCTCCTGTAACTGAAACTGTGAGAAATGCCTATGCTACACTGGCTAACTATAAAATAGCTTTCATATATATGGATGGAAAGATGCTGTAAAAAGCTGTTAATGTATGTTAGACCAAAATTGGATAAGCAGCTGCTGTGTGGTGTCCACAAATAAAAAACATATGAAGCCCAAAGAAGAGCCTATAAAATGGATTTCTGAGCTAAAAAATATGAGTTACAATGAAAGGATGACAACACTGAAGATACCTACACTGGCTGTTAGCATTAAAAGATGGGATATGATAAGTGTAAGATTATAAAAGGATATGGAAGAATAGATAAAGACATTTTTCCAGTATATTCAACAGGGACAACAGGAGACCAAAGATATAAAAAAAAAAAAAAAAAAAGGACCCAAAGGAATACTGGGAAAATTTTCTTTGTAGATAGAGATGTAGAAGAATAAGCAAATTGAAAGAGGCAGCAAGTGCTACAACCAATGGAAATTTTTAAAAATTGTATGATGAACATATTAATAGATAGCTCTGTGCCTGTAGCTACAAGAAGGATAATTATAAGCATGATACAACACTTCCATTGAACAAGACAGAACCAACATTCAAAGTAAATAAAAAAGTTTTCATTCCAATATTGTAGTGAATTTTATCAATTAATTGCTATGCTGATATTCAACCATTCCTTCTAAAGTATGAATGGATTTCTCACATACAGTAGAGCCCCGACTTACGATGTTTTGCACTGAAGACATTGGAACTTTTTAACCAATAAATTACTTGTGACTGATGATCTACAGTTATAATCACTTAAAAAAATTATTTTTTAACCTTTTCACTGTCAAACTCAAAATTAAAAGTCCTGACAGTTGTAATTAAAAAAAAAAAAATCTTCTAAACTGGTACAATATCTTTTTCTCTGACAGTTGTAATTTAAAAAAAAAAAATCTTCTAAACTGGTACAATATCTTTTTCTAAGGATAAAAACACAAAAAATAATAAGCTTGATGGAGAACTTAGACATATGTAGAAGTGAAGCTGGAGATTAGGGAGTATTTTACAAAACTGCAATTTTACCCACTTTGAGACCTATTTTTGGAAAAATCTATTGCTCAAGCTGATCAGTTCCTCATTATTTCTTCTACAAGAAACTGCCCATTCAACTGTCATAACTATGGTAATTTAAAAATAAAGAGTCCAAAATACACACTGTAGGCATTCCAGCCAGTAAAGTAGCTTTCCTCTGTTTATTAATCACATCCCCAGGCCTCGCCTATATAATACCTGCCCTCCATTTTGAATCCACCATCACACCCAAAAAAATCTAAGTTTTATTCTATTTCCTCAACTAATCAAAATATAACCATGAATGATTAGTCAAGGTCTAGGCCATCCAAATAACTATAAAAAAAAAAAAAACAAAAAAAAAAAAAAAAAAAAAAAAAAAAAAAAAGACTGGGAGGTGGTCAACCTTTCCTCAGGAGAATTTCTGAAAATCCAATATTTCTGCTACTTTGAGGCCTATTTCAGCCCACTTCCATTTAATTTTTTTCAAATTTATCTCTATTTCACTAATATGCCTTCCAGTTACTCAATCAACTGAAATCAAGAATGCCTTAAGATGCTATTTTAACCCAAATGCAATGTTAGAGGTTAGTGATTCCCATCATGCACTGCAGGGAGCAGGATTTTTTTATACTGTGCACAACCACCTCACAGACCTGTTTTTTATGTCAAAACTAAAACTGACTTATTACAACATATCTGAGGGTGCTGTAATTAAGACGTAAATCTACTTAAATGACACTGGCTTCAATGGCATAGATCTACATCAGAGACACTGAAAGGATTAATCAAGTTTTTTTTTTTTACCAACTGCATCAATACTTTAGAAAGTTCACTGCATGTATATATAGAGAGTTCACACTTGTTTCAGAGATTATCAGAAACATAGATTTAATACATATTTACGATTTGTTGAAAGCTAAATTTATCTTTTTCTTGGTTAATTTTTTTACCAAATGCATTCATGCTGAAGGAGACTCGAACCTATGAGCCTTGGAACAAGGTACGCTGTGCTTTACCAATCTACCCACACTGGACCAATATCTTGGAGTCCAGCTTGCGCTAGACTTTGATCCAAGGCAGCCAGCTTTCAGGGAGAAGGCTTACAGCTTTTCATCTCATCCCCTGCATGCATCAGCCTTACTAGAGATATTAACAATGCAAGGAATTCACAAGAGCAGGCGAAATATACACAAACAGCTTTTCATCTCATCAGCCAGAGATCAGTGTTTGTGTATATTTTGCCTGCTCTTGCAAATTCCTTGCATTGTTAATATCTCTAATAGCTCTGTGCCTGTAGCTAATATATATATATATATCTATCTATATATCTATCTATATATCTATCTATATATCTATCTATATATCTATCTATATATCTATCTATCTATCTATCTATCTATCTATCTATCTATCTATCTATATATCTATCTATATATCTATCTATATATCTATCTATATATCTATATATCTATCTATATATCTATATATCTATCTATATATCTATATATCTATCTATATATCTATATATCTATCTATATATCTATCTATATATCTATATATCTATCTATATATCTATATATCTATATATCTATCTATATATCTATATATCTATATATCTATATATCTATATATCTATATATCTATCTATATATCTATCTATATATCTATCTATCTATCTATCTATCTATCTATCTATCTATCTATATATCTATCTATATATCTATCTATATATCTATCTATATATCTATATATCTATCTATATATCTATATATCTATATATCTATCTATATATCTATCTATATATCTATATATCTATCTATATATCTATCTATATATCTATATATCTATCTATATATCTATCTATATATCTATATATCTATCTATATATCTATATATCTATCTATATATCTATATATCTATATATCTATCTATATATCTATATATCTATATATCTATCTATATATCTATATATCTATCTATATATCTATATATCTATATATCTATCTATATATCTATATATCTATATATCTATCTATATATCTATATATCTATCTATATATCTATATATCTATATATCTATCTATATATCTATATATCTATATATCTATCTATATATCTATATATCTATATATCTATATATCTATCTATATATCTATATATCTATCTATCTATCTATCTATATATCTATATATCTATCTATATATCTATATATCTATCTATATATCTATATATCTATCTATATATCTATATATCTATATATCTATCTATATATCTATATCTTATATCTCATATCTATATATCTCTATCTATATATCATATATATATATATATATATATATATATATATATATATATATATATATATACATATATATATGTATATATATACATATATATTTATATATAAATATATATAGTAGGTAGTAGGTTGGTAGACAGCAACCACCCAGGGAGGTACTACCGTCCTGCCAAGTGAGTGTAAAACGAAAGCCTGTGATTGTTTTACATGATGGTAGGATTGCTGATGTCTTTTGTCTGTCTCATAAATATGCAAGATTACAGGTATGTCTTGCTACTTCTACTTACACTTAGGTCACACTACACATACATGTACACATTTATTTATACACACTCATCTGAGTTTTCTTTGATTTTATCTTAATAGTTCTTGGTCTTATTACTTTTCCTTTTATATCCATGGGGAAGTGGAATAAGAATCTTTCCTCCGTAAGCCATGCGTGTTGTAAAAGTCAACTAAAATGCCGGGAACAATGGGCTAGTAACCCCTTTTCCTGTAAAGATTACTAAAAAGAATAAGAAGAAGAAAATTGTCAAAGTGGGAAGTCTGAATGTGCGTGGATGTTGTGCAGATGATAAGAAAGAGATGATTGTGGATGTTATGAATGAGAAGAAGCTGGATGTCCTGGCTTTAAGTGAAACAAAGCTGAAGGGGGGTGGGAGAGTTTCAGTGGAGAGGAATAAATGGGATTAGGTCAGGGGTTTCAAATAGAGTTAGAGCTAAAGAAGGAGTAGCAATAATGTTGAAGGATAAGCTATGGCAGGAAAAGAGGGACTATAAATGTATTAATTCAAGGATTATGTGGAGTAAAATAAAGATTGGATGTGAAAAGTGGGTTATAATAAGCGTGTATGCACCTGGAGAAGAGAGAAGTGTAGAGGAGAGAGAGAGATTTTGGGAAATGTTGAGTGAATGCATGGGGAGTTTTGAATCAAGTGTGAGAGTAATGGTGGTTGGGGATTTCAATGCTAAAGTGGGTAAAAATGTTATGGAGGGAGTAGTAGGTAAATTTGGGGTGCCAGGGGTAAATGTAAATGGGGAGCCTTTAATTGAGCTATGTGTAGAAAGAAATTTGGTAATAAGTAATACATATTTTATGAAAAAGAGGATAAATAAATATACAAGGTATGATGTAGCACGTAATGAAAGTAGTTTATTAGATTATGTATTGGTGGATAAAAGGTTGATGGGTAGGCTCCAGGATGTACATGTTTATAGAGGGGCAACTGATATATCGGATCATTATTTAGTTGTAGCTACAGTTAGAGTAAGAGGTAGATGGGAAAAGAGGAAGGTGGCAACAACAAGTAAGAGGGAGGTGAAAGTGTATAAACTAAGGGAGGAGGAAGTTCGGGTGAGATATAAGCGACTATTGGCAGAAAGGTGGGCTAGTGCAAAGATGAGTAGTGGGGGGGTTGAAGAGGGTTGGAATAGTTTTAAAAATGCAGTATTAGAATGTGGGGCAGAAGTTTGTGGTTATAGGAGGGTGGGGGCAGGAGGAAAGAGGAGTGATTGGTGGAATGATGAAGTAAAGGGTGTGATAAAAGAGAAAAAGGTAGCTTATGAGAGGTTTTTACAAAGCAGAAGTGTTATAAGAAGAGCAGAGTATATGGAGAGTAAAAGAAAGGTAAAGAGAGTGGTGAGAGAGTGCAAAAGGAGAGCAGATGATAGAGTGGGAGAGGCACTGTCAAGAAATTTTAATGAAAATAAGAAAAAATTTTGGAGTGAGTTAAACAAGTTAAGAAAGCCTAGGGAAAGTATGGATTTGTCAGTTAAAAACAGAGTAGGGGAGTTAGTAGATGGGGAGATGGAGGTATTAGGTAGATGGCGAGAATATTTTGAGGAACTTTTAAATGTTAAGGAAGAAACAGAGGCAGTAATTTCATGCACTGGTCAGGGAGGTATACCATCTTTTAGGAGTGAAGAAGAGCAGAATGTAAGTGTGGGGGAGGTACGTGAGGCATTACGTAAAATGAAAGGGGGTAAAGCAGCTGGAACTGATGGGATCCTGACAGAAATGTTAAAAGCAGGGGGGGATATAGTGTTGGAGTGGTTGGTACTTTTGTTTAATAAATGTATGAAAGAGGGGAAGGTACCTAGGGATTGGCAGAGAGCATGTATAGTCCCTTTATATAAAGGGAAAGGGGACAAAAGAGACTGTAAAAATTATAGAGGAATAAGCTTACTGAGTATACCAGGAAAAGTGTACGGTAGGGTTATAATTGAAAGAATTAGAGGTAAGACAGAATGTAGGATTGCGGATGAGCAAGGAGGTTTCAGAGTGGGTAGGGGATGTGTAGATCAAGTGTTTACATTGAAGCATATATGTGAACAGTATTTAGATAAAGGTAGGGAAGTTTTTATTGCATTTATGGATTTAGAAAAGGCATATGATAGAGTGGATAGAGGAGCAATGTGGCAGATGTTGCAAGTATATGGAATAGGTGGTAAGTTATTAAATGCTGTAAAGAGTTTTTATGAGGATAGTGAGGCTCAGGTTAGGGTGTGTAGAAGAGAGGGAGACTACTTCCCGGTAAAAGTAGGTCTTAGACAGGGATGTGTAATGTCACCATGGTTGTTTAATATATTTATAGATGGGGTTGTAAAGGAAGTAAATGCTAGGGTGTTTGGGAGAGGGGTGGGATTAAATTATGGGGAATCAAATTCAAAATGGGAATTGACACAGTTACTTTTTGCTGATGATACTGTGCTTATGGGAGATTCTAAAGAAAAATTGCAAAGGTTAGTGGATGAGTTTGGGAATGTGTGTAAAGGTAGAAAGTTGAAAGTGAACATAGAAAAGAGTAAGGTGATGAGGGTGTCAAATGATTTAGATAAAGAAAAATTGGATATCAAATTGGGGAGGAGGAGTATGGAAGAAGTGAATGTTTTCAGATACTTGGGAGTTGACGTGTCGGCGGATGGATTTATGAAGGATGAGGTTAATCATAGAATTGATGAGGGAAAAAAGGTGAGTGGTGCGTTGAGGTATATGTGGAGTCAAAAAACGTTATCTATGGAGGCAAAGAAGGGAATGTATGAAAGTATAGTAGTACCAACACTCTTATATGGGTGTGAAGCTTGGGTGGTAAATGCAGCAGCGAGGAGACGGTTGGAGGCAGTGGAGATGTCCTGTCTAAGGGCAATGTGTGGTGTAAATATTATGCAGAAAATTCGGAGTGTGGAAATTAGGAGAAGGTGTGGAGTTAATAAAAGTATTAGTCAGAGGGCAGAAGAGGGGTTGTTGAGGTGGTTTGGTCATTTAGAGAGAATGGATCAAAGTAGAATGACATGGAAAGCATATAAATCTATAGGGGAAGGAAGGCGGGGTAGGGGTCGTCCTCGAAAGGGTTGGAGAGAGGGGGTAAAGGAGGTTTTGTGGGCAAGGGGCTTGGACTTCCAGCAAGCGTGCGTGAGCGTGTTAGATAGGAGTGAATGGAGACGAATGGTACTTGGGACCTGACGATCTGTTGGAGTGTGAGCAGGGTAATATTTAGTGAAGGGATTCAGGGAAACCGGTTATTTTCATATAGTCGGACTTGAGTCCTGGAAATGGGAAGTACAATGCCTGCACTTTAAAGGAGGGGTTTGGGATATTGGCAGTTTGGAGGGATATGTTGTGTATCTTTATATGTGTATGCTTCTAGACTGTTGTATTCTGAGCACCTCTGCAAAAACAGTGATAATGTGCGAGTGTGGTGAAAGTGTTGAATGATGATGAAAGTATTTTCTTTTTGGGGATTTTCTTTCTTTTTTGGGTCACCCTGCCTCGGTGGGAGACGGCCGACTTGTTGAAAAAAAAAAAAAAATATATATATATATATATATATATAGTTGCACAATAAATCTGTCCATAGAGCTCTGTACCTCCCGTTCCTTTACGATTTGTCTAAAATGGGCCACAACATTGTCATTGTAATAGCTGTGTTAGGGTGATTTTCATCCATAAAGGTTTGCACTTCAACCCACTGTGCACACATTTCCTTAATTTTTGAAGTAGGCACAATGTATTCCACAACTGGTATAGGCTTCTCAGGGTTAGCCCCAAACCCTTCAAAATCTTTCTTAATTTCCATACTAATTCTCACCCTTTTTACCACAGGGTTGGCATTAGAAGCTTTCTTGGGGCCCATGGTGACTTATTTTGCAGAAACAAGCACCAAACAGTGATAATATGGATAATATGGAATGTACCGAATGTATCCTTAGATGCGCGCACACTGGCACACAAGGGGCAGTTCAGGCCACATGTGGACAGGTCTCGTACGAATC